>NW_010424998.1:54657-55528 GCF_000710305.1 Buceros rhinoceros silvestris | reverse complement strand
AAAGAGAGAAAGATCTGCATGCCCTCCCGTGATCCCAGGAACTGAGCCATGCCACAACAAAAGATGTCTATCAAAAATTGTATCACTTGTCAGATTTTTAAAGCCACCAATCCTTTAACCTCTTTCTCCTCCTCTCCCCACACTGTGGAAGTTTTTGCATTTGCTCCTTCTGTTGCTTCATTTGTTCCCCCCATGTTTCTCTAAATCTGAAACAAGTCACATCTTTTGCCCTTTGTTCATGGGAAAGCGCGTTTGAGAAGCAAAAGAATCAATGCTCCGCTCATCAAATGGAGGAGTGTTCGGCATTCATAACATGAATGGATGAAAATAAATGCCTCTGGCTGCTGTTCTTGTCCTGCTGTACCACGCTCCGGCTCCACCAGGCCTGAATCCGAGTGGCGGTGCGGGGAACGGGGGCCTCTTTTTAAGTTTTCACTGTAAAGGTCAGAGAATTCAGGCATGTGCAGACATGCCAGTCCTGGAGTGCGCTTTTTGGTTTTGTTTGTTGTTTGTTTTAACAGCTGCTAATAATTATATTATCCTGCCACAGAGGTAGTTCTGGGAAATGGGGATCTTTGAGAGCACCAAAGTGATAGGAGGAAGATGCCACTTCCCTCCCCCTCTTTAAGTTTTCACTGTAAAGGTCAGAGAATTCAGGCATGTGCAGACATGCCAGTCCTGGAGTGCGCTTTTTGGTTTTGTTTGTTGTTTGTTTTAACAGCTGCTAATAATTATATTATCCTGCCACAGAGGTAGTTCTGGGAAATGGGGATCTTTGAGAGCACCAAAGTGATAGGAGGAAGATGCCACTTCCCTCCCCCTCTCCCTTCCCCGTGTTAGTTTTCAGATTCAAACAGCATTTCTGCATCAT
>NW_010424998.1:39251-54539 GCF_000710305.1 Buceros rhinoceros silvestris | reverse complement strand
ATTCCCCTCTGAAGTTAAAAGACTAAAATTCTTTACAAGGAAGGTCATCATTTCGTAGCCAAAACCCTGTTTGCTTTTGTCTTTCTGCTCACTTTCAAATGAAAAAAAAAAAAACCAACCCTGGGAGTGCGCACCAGCCCACTTCACCAGTTCAGAAATTCAGCTTAACAAGATTGGGGGGGGAGGGGGGGGAAGAAAAGGCTGTGTTTCAGTTATTTGTGTGTGTGTGTGTGTGTGTGTGTTTGGTGCAGAGCGCTTGCCAGCAGCTCTTCCACGAATGCTGAGCAGATTGTTCCCAATGTGACCCGATGGCGAGTTAGCGAGCACCGGGCGCGCAGGCTGCAGTCACACGGTGTTCGGGACCTCGGTGTGCTCACTCAAAGGAACACTGTCAACTACCTTTAATAATGTTAAATATAATTTATCGATTCTCCATTGTTTGTAATAATAACCTCCCTGAAGCTTGAGAATAATGTTTTCTTTTCCCCTGCAGATTTTGTCCCGTCAAACATTTATGGTTTTTTTCGTGGTGTTGCTAATAGACCTTGAAATTAACATTGCACTTATGTTTAGGATCTATACCACGATTGTTTGTGCTGGGGCACTGCACTCATCCATCAGCAAAGCAAAACAGGAGAAAGAAGATGCATCTGAGCCCCTTACCGTCCTGGGAAAAAATGGGTCAGATTCTGCCCTTAGACGTAGGCACGGAACTCTCATTAAGGTCAGGGGGAGGCTGGCTGCTTATGTGTCACTGGGGCAGAAATTTGGCTCGGTGCTTGTTAGCCAACTGCAGCTGTAAAGCTAGAGGGGGCATAAAATGTTGGGGAGGGCTTTAATATGTCCTGTATAAACACTTGCTGTTGGGGATTTTTTTATTACTCTGTGAGGTCAGGTACATTTAAAATAAAATAAGGTATCTATAATTCCCTGTGAAATTAGAATAAGCTGTAAAGTGAATGAAATCGGGGTCTAAACCACATGACAGTATCCCTTTGAACAGTCACATATGAAAAATAACCAAGCTCTGAGTAAACCTGGAAGACTGAGTTTGTCAGACTGACTTGTATTTAACAAAACGGCCATTACTTCACTTTACATTAGCAATTAGCAATAGAAGAATTTATAATTTACTTTGAACTTCCCTCCCACCACCACTTTAACATAAAACTTCAATAAAAGAGTTATGCTGCTATTAAAAGCAGATTGTGTTGAGAACCTCTCCAAAACACAGAATGTTTCAGGGTCACATTAGCAAGCAGGAATCAGGAAATATTTAAAGGACCCCTTGTTATCTGCTAGTATCTCTTTCTTTCCCATGGAAAATGAGGAACAAGGAATGTAAATAGGGGGAAGCAGGAGAACAAGAAATGCACCAGGGGTGCGTTTGGGACAGCAAAATCCTATGGCTTTGCACAAGGCCGCTGAGTTCTGGGGAGGAGGTTTCCATAGCTTGTAGGGAGCTGATGATGCATGGAGGGCTGACGCTGCAAAACAGCCGGTGCTGGGGGAAGGGAGCAGGGAGCGGGCGAAGCAGTAGTATATACAGCTTTTCACCTTTCGGTCTCTATTCAATTTACTTTCTGTGAGTGTTATGAAAGCACTCAGCGCAACACAACCTGATGAAATAATCACGCTTGCAGAACCTGTGTGTATCTAGAAACTGCCAGAACTTCATCTGTGTGTAGGGTTCCCATACAGGAAATAAAAGCTGGGTGATTTATGGCATTTTATTGCACTTCTTGGACATTGCTAATGTTTTCTTCATTGAGAAATGGCAGAAGCTGCAATTTGGATTTTTATTGTGCAGTTTGCCAGCCTTCTCCCCATCCCCCTTCCCTCTTTCTCTTTCCTTTCCTGGGCGAACTTGCTTTGAGTTTAGGAGATGAAAGTTTATGGAGGCAGATGAGTGTCAAGGGGACTGAATCCAAACACAGAGCCAATGAGCATGTTGCCAGATTTTATCTACCCTCACTGAAAATACAGTATCCAGAAAAAGAAAAGTGATTATAAAGGAGAATGACTTAGCCTCTAACTTACACAAAAATTCTTGGATGAGTTTCTGGTTTTCTTTTTTAAACAAACAAAACAATGTTTCCTGGTTGGCAGTTCCCAAAGTCTCCTTTTTTTCCCATTTTTTGGCACTTAGCTGAAAGGTCATGCTGATGTATTTCCAAAACATGCTCATTGAGCACAGCTTTGCAAAAAATAAGAGCCCCTTTCTTTAAGGCCTGATCCTGCTCTCCATTAAGGCAGAGATGAAATTTCAACTTTTTGCAGGGATACAGGAATAGAGCCTAATAATCACAGAGTCAAACTCACTGTAGGATTAAATACAGGCCGGGTAACACCAGCTGCTCCTAAAGCTGATGACACCATTGCTTGTGTCTGCCAGACTGTAATGGTTCAGGCTAACAATGCTCGTGCTACTTTTCAGCCTCAAGATTTCTGACAATGAGGCAAGGGCTAAATCAGCTGTTTCTCCTGTTAAAATAGTCTAGTGACAATTCGTTTGAAAGCCCTAGTGTGTCCCCTGCACTTGGGGGATGGAACTTCAAATCCAGTGTGCTTTATTTCTGGCATGAACTGTATTCCACCAAAATGTTGCCAGGTGAAAATCTTTTCCAAGACTGCGCCTTCCATACGCTCAGTGGGCTGCAGTTTTAAACTGTTGAGTCTGGTTAGGCACAGTGCATCAAAACACAAACACACAGCTGCTAAAACTGAAGGTGCACGAGCACGCTTTGCCTGCTACTTCCAAACATCTGAGTTTGCAGGCATATTGTCTTGTAATGTGCGCACATGCATGTAGGCATGTGTTTGCGTGTGTGTGTGTGTGTGTGTGTGTGCAGCTGTGTTGTTTATTTGGGCAAGCAGGCAGGAGGACGGGTAAATGGACAAAGAGCTTGACTAGAACTCAAGGAACTTACGCTGTGTTCTTGGCACAGCATCAGGTTTCCTGCATGACCTTGTATAAGTCACTTATTCTGTGGTGCGCCTCAGTTGTCCTCCCCTGTAAAAACTTTCCTTCCTTCCAGTAGTGCTACCTAGTTAAAATGCATTAATGCACCAAGCAAGAATTGGCCGGGGGGAAAGGGGAGGGGTGGGCATTAAAGGAAGAATTTCTTCATACTGTGAAGGGTCTCACTTCCTTCCAGACAACTTCAGCTGAAGAACAACTAACATTACCAGTATTCGCTGTTGTATTGCAGTAGTGCTCAGAGGCACTAGTCATTAATTAGGAACTCGTTGTGCTAGGTCTTGTGCAAGCAATGGGCCGAAGTACGGTATATTTGGCCTCATAATTATCAGCAGCAGGATTTTCATAGTGCTGTATAAATCTAAGGCAGTGTTGCAGATCTTTGTGCCCAGCACTTGTTTTCCTGGGGTTTTTGTACTCAAGGGAACAGACTGTGAACTCAAGAACAAGAACTGAAAGTTTTCAGTGCTCCTCTGATATGAAGTTGCTTTCAGTAAGTGAAATCTTGTTGGCTTCTGGATCAGGCTCTTATCTAAGGAGTCTGCTGCCTTTAAACTCCAGCCACGATCCCAGGGAGTTTACAGAGGGCCGAGAGGCTTTGGAAAGAAAGGCAGGGTTTTTTGTCACCTTTGACACACAAACATCCTGGCAAGTTACCTTTTTGTTTATTCCACTGTACAACGCCGAGCACAGTGCTTTCAGGGTACTTACCTTCCATAGCATGACCTTTCAAGCAAATATATCCCTTCAAACTTTGGAATTCAGTGAGGTAGAATTAAAATCACTGACCTTTCATTCTCCTTTCCTCTTAGCCCACCTCCTCTCACACGCTTTCCCTTTAATAACCAAGAAGCACATCTGCCGTTTTCGCCATAAACACTGCAAAAAGCATTAAGGTTTTTAAGGTAACCTTGGCAAAATCCAAATTAGAAAACATACTGCAGTGATTCACATTTAACCTCCAAGTTATTTCACAGCATAGCTGACAGCCTGCATTCTTCAGAACTTTGTGTTGTTTGCTTTTTTTCTTTCCCTCTCTCTGTGTAAGCAGCAGGGGAAAAAAAAACAAAACCACACTAAAAAACAAAACAAAACAAAAGCATAGGAATTTTTTCTCCACTGGGGGCCTGATATGTAAAATACGCATGAAGAACTAGTTCCTTTTCTGGTCACTGAACTAAAAAGAGAGACGTTTCTTAGAAGTTTAGAATAACTCTGTCAAATCAAAAACAACAATAAAGCCACTGGTTTTTTTAGAAAAAAGTTGTGTAGCTTATTACTTGATGATGATTTAGATCTTCAGCTTCCTCCCCTCCAGTCAGGGCCACTCAGCCAAGCAAAAGCCTTCACTGTTTGTCATCATGGTACTGTCATAGTTTCCTAATTCATCGCCTTGGATCATCCTCCAGAGCTGTATGGGAGGCAAAAGCAGTTTGGGGAGCAAGGCGGGCGATGTACCCCGGTGGCAGTGCAAAGCCAGTCAGCTGGAATGGAAGACATCAGCTCATCTCTGAGAAAGCAAAAGCAAGAGAAAGATGCTACAGAGGGAAGGGGTGGGGTTCTGTTTTTCTCAGAAATGTGCTGCACTGTAGGACTGTGCCTTTTATTTTTGGCACAAATTGCTGTAGCAAATTATATAGCTTATCAGATGTGGTTTGTTAGGCTCAGTAAAGAAACCACTGCAAGGACTTGTTTTCCTTGTTGTCTGCACCCGATTATGAGATCGGCACAAATCAGATTCCTGATGTTGCACAGGAACAAGGTCGAAACTCCACGGGCCTTGTTTTTCCTGTAACCAAATTAAGCATGATTGGGTTACAAACCAATTCAGCCCAGTTGGGTTGATTCTGTCTCCGACTTTACAGAAAAGTAGCCTGCCTGTTCACCTTGATGCACAGGGATTTACTGGTGGATCAGAAGCTACGCACTCATTGCAATCATGGTGTAAGCCCACACGGCTCCTCTTACACCAGCTGAGTAAGAGCGATGTGCCTTTGCTCCAGGGTTGTGTTTGTTCCTTAGCTAAGCGTGAGAACTCACAGACTGCAGGATCAAATCCTGCAAGCCCCCATCTTCTTCTCAACAGCCCAGACCAGCCCCGAAGGATGTAAACATGAAGCAGAGGAGATGCAGAAGGGATTTCAGAGTACATTAATACACAGGACTTAGCTACAGCAACTAGGGAGCAGAACTACATTTTATTCAGTTCTCCCGGCTACTGGAAAAATAACCTTTGGTAAAGGGGAGGGCAGTGAGGAGACTAACATCACCAATTAAATCCACTTGCAACTAGAGCTACATGCAGTACCTCTCCCACACCAGTAAGACACTGAAACCACTGAAACGGCATAACCTGTTTGCCCTGATGCTGCTCATGCCTGGTGAGCAGATCTACGCAACAGTGCACGGCTGGTGCCAAAGGTAGAAAGAAACAAGAGGGAGAAGACAGGCCAAATACGAAAACCTCAGCCACCGACCTGTTTTCAGGGGAGGAGAGAAAATACTTCATTTCCTACCTGTAAAGAAGAATGGATTCATGTCACATCCTTCCTTGATTATCCCCAACATTATGCAATTCAATAGATTTGCTGTCTTGATTAGACAGGCAGAATTGAATTTTAATTGTGAGTCTCTGGAAGGCAAAATGCAGAGATTTGTATGAAAAAATTGGGAAGCAGCAGTGTTATTGGAAGGCTGAGCTTTTTATAGTCAGTCTTTCTGCTTCATTCGACCATCTGCCTTTACTTGTGCTCTGCTGCTTGGGGTTGAGAAGTTGCTGGCTTTAAAGATGAGCCGCAAAGCTTAACCAGATAAATAAACGTGTCCAAGATCTCTCCCTACTAGCAGAGCAGCCTTCAGCATTCCAGCTACATATGTTGACAAAAAGAACGGTTTATTTTTAGCATTATTTTTACTGTTTATCAAACAGAAATGATGCATGTAGTTACTTGTACAAGTCACAGTTAAAGGAAAGTCCCTTTCAAAAAGACCTGAGAAACATAGAAATATTAAACCATGTTGCTGGGGGGCAAACAGAGAAATTACTGTTTATTTTTTTACGTGCATGCTTATAGATAAATTGGTAGGAAGGAGAGTTGGCTGTCCTGGGCTAGTGTTTGTGGATCAGGGAGAAGGAACGAGTATCTGAATCAGAAGCCAATGCTCATTTAAGGAATTTGAGGCTTAGTTCGTGCCAGAAATCAGAGCTAAATTCATTTCAGGACCAGGTAAAAGCAAATGAGGCTTTTCTGTACCTTATTCTAGGTCAGTGATGAACTTTGTCAGTCCTATGTATTGGCTTGGGAGGTGGGCAGTAAAGTGAGAATTCTGAGTGATATGTCATAGTCTCTGCTACAGGGATTCAACCCATTTTGGGATGTCATTTGCAAACAGTGATTTTCACTGAGGTGTTATTGTCTGCCTGTCTTTTAATCATAAAAGCTCTGGTGACAGAAAACATCATCTCCACAGGTTCATATGAGGATTGTCCAGAATTCAAATACACAAATTCCAGCCCAAATAGTCAACTCTCTGAGATGTATAACGTCCCTGGGAAAAACGGTTGCAACCATAAACAGTTTCATAGGGCTGGGAAAATGTTCCCTGTCGAGATCTAACCTGCTCTATAGGTGAAATAAATATGAAAAAATCTTGAAAGACGCTGTTGCTACTGAGCAGGCAATTTACATTGCTGGATTAGAGTCTTCAGTATTTTCTTCTTGTCTGTTAGAGGAACTTAGAGATTCTAGTATCAGCCTGGATAGTCCAAACATTTAAAAGCTCAGGATGTTTAAACTTTTTCATCTGATAAACTGTGCTGGAACTTTCCTAAGGCTGTTCAAAACAAGGACACTTCAGGAATCTCTAGCTCCTCGTTGGAAATATTTGCCTACCACACCTCGTTGTCTGCCCTTGCTATGGTTCTGGCAGTACAGCTGAGAGTGGCTGGCACTCAAGCACAGTCCAGTAACATGGACACCTTTGTTTCAGCGACCGATCCGCTCTTTTGTCATGACCTCTGACAGTATTTTTGCCAGCAGTGCCAAGTCCGCAGATGGGAAAGTCTTGCCCAGTTTTTGCAGTAGCTTTCCTGGTGCCATAACTGCATCTGCACAGGAGGTGCAGCCACTAACTGAACTGTCACTGTTTCTCCACCATTTTCTCCACTTGTTCTTGTCACCAGTTTCTCCTCCAGGCTCTTGTAAGGATTGAAAAACTAGTGCCATAACCTACTGAGTGGTATTTTGTGCGGAAACATGAACACTTCTTTTTACAGAGGTCACCTTATCTATTGCATTTTACCTATAACGTTTTTTCTTATCTCAAAGAATAAACTGCTCCTTCATGGACTGGGCTCATATTTCGTGTGGAGGTTTCTTTACTTCTTGCAGTAAGAAGGTAGAAAGCAAACTTACGGGAAAAAAAGTAAAGAGGTGGCTATAGAAATGTTATGAAACTACTTTCAACATTGCCAAAACATCTGTAAATCTCATTTCAAGGCAGGCATAACAAACAGTTCGGGACTGACTGAACCAAATACTTAAGACGTGCCCTTATTCCGCAAAGCTCTTAAATATCAGATTATCTTCAGTCTTGCCTTTTACCTAAGCGTATATTTATACACTTTGCTAATCCTGGTACTGAGCAAGAAAAGCTCATCTGAATTTAAGGCACTTTACTGAGAAGATCGAGATAATATTTCATCTGATTAACCAGAGTTAAGGGCTTCTCCTTCTCAGTGATACGAAGGACAAGCGAGTACAACTGAATTCAACAACAGCCACAAACGCTTTCTTCTACCTCCAGAAAACATGCCTTTTTCCTAGGGATCTTAACTAGGCCTTCCGTGCCCGATGTTAGGCGGCTGCATATGGAAATGTTATTTGCTGTGTTAAAACCTAATCAGTTACCATTATTACACGGGCGAAGCGAGCAAGTTTGGAATTTGAACTTGTGCAAACAACATCCCATGCACAGAGCAATGGGCCATCTACAGTACCAAAGAAAATGTATGGTCCAGCTGTTTCACAGCCTCTCCTTCATATGCCTCACATGTGCTTAATGATAACACATTCATCTAACTACACAGAAATAGATGTTAATTTTCAAATGTATCCAATGTAAAAGAGAGAGAAAAGGAGAAAAGCTCTGCTGCAACCTTCTGTTTGTGGACCTTCTGAATTTTTATTCTAAACACGCATCTAACATCATTCATGGAAATAACAGCTCAGCACTGTTGAACAGCAGTCTGTTTCTTTATATTTATTTTGCCCCTTCATATTTTCTTCCATTAAAGTTTAGCAGTGTACACAAACAAACTGCAATGAGAAAAAAAAAAGACAAAAATGAAACTCATAAAAAGGCAGGCAATAGAAGTGACCTTTGCCACTCCTTTGATAGTATTTTGCACATTCCTCTGCTAGTGGCTAAGATTTTTTTTTTACACTTTCAGGCAACCATAGATGATAACATGAATAAAATTGTATGGTGTCTCATGAATTTAACAGAAACATTTTAGAGGCAATAATTGCTCTTTCTGGAGTGTACTTTAATTTAGAGATGGAATTCTTTCAGTGATTTATGTTGCAGCATATTTTATACCATGTAAGGTATGCTTTTAAATCTGCCTCCTCACATGTTTGAAATGTTTGCCTTCATACACACAGTTGAAGTACACAAATTCACAGACGTACACACACACATAAGAACATCCAACAGGCTACATATGTATATGTGAATAAATCCATGTATGAAAGCAGATATTTGTGTTCATGTGAGTGCAGAAATTTCAAATTATTATCTCCCTAATTAGATCACATTTTGATGCAGAGCCACAATCAATTATAAGCAAAAGATAGCACACTAAGGGAAAACATAGGAAATGCTTGTGACTGACCTTCACTGCTTTCCAGCAGTAGAGGTTATGGGTAAATTTTGTGCCTATTTGGAATCCCCACAAACATCTGATCAGCAGAAATAACCATTTTCTTCCTTTATATAACATGCTCAAGCAGAAGACTCTCTGTGTATTTATGTAAAAAAAATCTGCCAAAACATTTTCTACACATACAGCACGTGATGTAGACAGTAGCGTATGTTTAGTGTTACTCTTCACCGATGTAACCCCATGAACATGCTAATACCAGAGACTTAGTCACACTCTGCTATGGCTTGCTTAATAACCTGGGGACTAGAAGCCAGGAATTTTATTCCTTTTTCTTCCACTTGCTGGCTTTCCCTTTTTCCTATCCCACAAATTTAACTGAGATTTCACAAATTTTCCTACTCTGCAGCAAAAGGAAACCAGGTCTGTGTAAGTTTTTCCACACACACACAGGCAAGGCTGGCCTTCAGATAGGGGCAGTCAGCCAGGACATAATACTTTGTGTCTCCAAGTCCCTGGATGGCCATAGCCACAGCTGCTAAATTACAGCCAGAAGACTCAATCCTAGGGGATGCTGATTGTAGTCCCCCACACTGGAGAACAGCAACACTGGATTGTCACTGGAGCAGCCCTAGGACTCTGGCCTCCGACATCCCACTCAGTCAGCTGACTAGAGGGCTAACAATCTAACTAGAGACTTTTCCTCCACTGCAAAGATATTTAGTTAGTAACAAGAGGTGGAGTAGTTGGAATGGATGAGCAGAAGTCAAAGAGTAGCACAGTGGCCCAGTGCTTACCACATTTGGACACACTCCTTACTTCATTTGCAGCAAGGCAGAGCGCTAAATCTGTATCTGCTGTATCTGGCAAGCTATGGAGACAGTTTTCTTTACCCAAAGAACCAACTCTGTTAGCCTTTTTCACATTCACTACTCCTTCGAAAAATATTCCCATTTCAGTTGGGTACCTGTACAAAAAGTGACTGTTTAGCATGAGAATGATGGGCCAAGGCCCCCTACAACCTAGGCATAAAGGACTGGGGCTTTTTCATTTCTTTTTTCTCCTCCATGTGTCCTTCTGTGAGTCCCTCCCTGGAAATGGAAATGGTGTATTGTAATGCAGATTTCCTGCAGAATCTCACAGATCACTCTCTGCAGGGATTTCACTCTTCAGCTGAAATACTTTTCAGCCAAGGTATTGTTCATTTATTCAACAGCTTTATTTTTAAACATGGAATACTATAACTGTGCATTACTAATTCCTTTTAAAAGTATTACAGTGTTTATTTTTTGATTGAGGCTTGAGGGTTCAAGATCATTTAGCTGAGTTTTGTTGGGGTCTTTTTTACTCCATTATTTATGAATTTAAAATACACTATGAAAGGATCGAAATAAAGTAAAAGACTTCAAAACCCCACTAGCCTTGTTTTCCTTTCTTCAATCCCAGCACCCAGTCTGTTTTCTCCTTCATGCTTTCCACAGAGAGCCATTTTCTTCAATGTAATCACTGGCTGATTGACTCTTGCCTCTGTTTTCACTTTCCTCCTATTTGTGGAGGTCACAGAAAAAGCAAAGGTTTCATTTAACTTCTCATTAGAGACCACATTTTAGCCCCAAAGCACTCAAGAGCCCAGAGTCAGTCAGAGAAACCATCCACATGGTGGGAACCACGCAGTCCACCTCAGCCCAGAGCCAATGTGCAAGGCCAGAACTAGGAAGCAAGGAAATTCTCGGTCCTGCCCTAAATTCACCCTCAGTAGCAGGTCTGGTCTTTGCCCTGGGTCACGTAATGCTTAAGTGACTGGCAGATGGTCTTCTTCAGCAGTGCAGCGGCATCTCCCTCCCAATGGTTTTAAAAAAGTCAGGTAAGTCAAAAGCAGTGACGTGATAGCAAAGGATCTCTCTCTCTCCAGTAGGTAAAGGGAAGATCTGTGCCCCAGTGCTACTAGTGCAGCTGGTAGAGAGGGAAGATTTTGTGGGTAGATGTCTAAGCTTTTGTTCCTCAGCTGCTTCAGATAGATGGAGAAAGAGGAAGACTGACCCACAGAAAACAAGACCCCTGTGGAGGAGGGAGAGGGGAAGGGTGGTACTCACTAACTTCCCTCACCGCTGCAAGCAAACTTTTGGTCTGAGCCTACTCTCAGCATCTCCCATATATGCTGTATGCCTTACCCATGGTAACACTTCAGCAGTGGGAGAATACATTTGTCCTGGGACTGATCTTACAATGTCAACCCACGCTAGAGCCTGGGGAAATCAGCGCTCTCTTCACACTTCAAGTTTGCAGGCAGTACCAAGCAGGATGGCTCAGGGGTTCTAAACAAAATGAGCCCTGGACTACATTGTTTGGGGCTCAGATGTTAATTTTTTAAAGATTTAATACAATTTAGCATGTTTCATAAAGAAGCAGAAGGGTTTCTCCTTGCAACGATGACTGCAGCACACAAAATTTCCAGTCTGGCTCATGGAAAGGTCCTGAAGCATTACGCTGATGATCAAGAAGATATTTGCACCTTACTGTAGCAGAGCAGTGAGTCCCGTAGACATTAACAGGTCCCAAACATAAGTAACTAGAGAAGATTTCATCCCACTGAAAGCACAGCATGGGATTAGGAATTTTGCTGAACCTGGGCATCAAAAAACCCTGAGTTGCATTGTTGCTCTGGAAGCAATGACCACAGGTATGTTTTTATATCTCCAAAGTAAAAAATATCAGAAATTGAGAGGGAATATTTAGACTTTGGTTAAGAAACCCCTAACAGAAGAAGTATTTGCTATAAGCTAAAAACAGTTGTAACCCCTTACACTATAGGCTAAGATCTGCCTTAAAACATGCATGGGCAGTTTCCACTAATGCATGTAAACATAAATTATTGAATGAAGAATAATTGACTTAGAATTGTAAAAAATCTGCAGCCTTGCAGAGAAAAGGGACAGCAGTAGACAGATACATTTTAAGTACTAATGACTCTGCCTTATGAGAGTAGCTTCACCCAGTGTATAATGCATGAGTGGTAAAATAGGTCAAACCCTGGAAGCATCCACATCTTTGAAATCATTATGAATACAATGGGTTTACTGCATCACCAATTGCATAAGGGCTCTAAAGCAAAGGCGTATGTGGAATGCAAAACATAATGAAAATCCTTGCTCTTGTGTCGCAGATTAGAGAGCTACTACAGATTTTGGATCCTTTCCCAGTTTTAATACAGTTACAATCCTGTGGCCAGTACTTCTACATTTTCACTTCTGTGCGTGACAGGAGTTTGCTCCTTTGTGCTTTTTGTACCGTTCATAACATTTCAGCTATTTGTAGTGCAGGAAATTTGACATGTTAGCAATGATAGCAATTTTTAGTCAAAGAAAAGTGTGGCCATCCCATTTGTATTCGGCTAGGGCTTTGGGGGAGAGGACTTCACCCCAGGATATCCCCTCCCCCATGAACAGCAGAATCTTGTTCCCTGCGTATGTACCTACCACTACAGCTAAAGTTATGTCAGTGCTAGGTAATAAAAAGGCTTTGTTATTTAACAGGCAAATAATAGAGAGCCTTTATGCAAGGATAATTACAGTGGTTTGGATGTTCCTGGATTAACTCTTGGGATGAATGTTCATCTCAGCAAATCACTAACAAATACACGTTAGCAGCATGTCTCTCTCCCTTTTATACTCTAGTCACCTTGGTCATACTACTCACAGGTTTATCCAGGGTTGTTTTTGTAGTGCAGGCTTCAATACCCTTTGCCTATCCTTGCTGTATAACTGTAACAAAACAATCAGAACTTCCTGTACTTTACGTCAACCAATCATCTCCTGATAACACAGCAACGCAGTTGCATAGCTTGCTGGCTACTGGGAAGAGTAACTGGTAAATATTTGCATAGCCCTTCGAAGAAGTAGGACCTGACTCATCACAGCATTACTTCAGTTTTATGTCAGTATTAACCATGAAAAAGCATGTCACTATCATCTTAACTGCTGCTGAGAATCTGGCCCATAGAGAGCCACATGCCGTTGCTGCACTTCTTGCACTATTTCATATCTGTCGCTTTTGCTTATCAGTTGTCTGAGACAGTTCAACATTCAAGTTGATGCGGGGGTGACAGATGTGCGTGGCAGGTACCGGAGATGCCCAGCTGAGGAGCAGGAGTCACATTTGCCCAAACTTCTTGCTAGCCGAAGTCCAAGCCAAAGACCATTTTCTATGGAAAGAAGAAAAGTGCTGAACTTGTAAAAAGAACCTTAAACATGGCCACAAAGATGCGCTGCATCTCATGCCTTCATAGTTTATATTTGTGGAAGTCAACACAAGCCCAAGACTTCACTCTATATGCCGCAGCTCCTTATTCCCCAGTATAACCCACAGATGTAGGCAATGACTTTTCGTCCAGTACTGCTGCCTTGTCCCTTAGGTCTGACTGAAGACTATTTGATGAAAATCAGGAGGCACAAGGTCCAAATATTTATCTTATGCTTACAAGTAGTATTATTTAAAGTAAATTACGCTACCTGACTGCTCTTTTTAGTCAGAGGGCTACAAAATAGCCCTCTCTGAAGGGAAAGTAAGGCACGAAAGGTTATAAAGGAAAATACAGAGTGGGAAAATACTGCTATGATTATGGAATAAGAGTGCTGCAAAATTGCTGTGGAAATTGGAAATCCATAATTTTATTGCCAAACCTGGTTTTGCCTACAATAATAGTCATGAACAGTGGAGATGGAAAAAAAAAAAGAGACCCATTAGGTCATTTTTTCTGTCTTCTTGTTAATAAAGAGTGTCTCCCTACAAAGATCTTGACTGTTTTGTTCATTTTAAAACTAACCAAAGCAATGAGGGTTCAACGTGTTCCCTTGGGAGACTGTTCAGCCAACGAACAGACCTCGCTGCTAGAAAATTTTTCCTCATTATCAGCACAGATTTTTCTTTGTTCACTTTCATCCTGTTACTTCTATTTGTAACCTGGTTGGACCATTTCGGCGTTACATCGAATTCCATAGTTTCATATCACGGATGTATTTCTTTCCCAGGGTACATACTGGGCTAAACCTGAGCTTCAGTGAAGAAACTGGCTGTAAACTCCCAGTAGTGATTGGCTATTATTGTTAGTCCTATTTTTACTACATATTGAGCAAACAAACAAAAAGAATTGCTATTTAAATTCTGAATGGGAAACCTGAAAATCTTTTTTTTTTTCTTCAAGCACTTTTTTTTCCCCCAACTATAAAGCTGCCTGCTTCTCAAATCCACTTAAGCATTTAGAAAGCAGCTTACAGACAGCAGATTCTTCCCCTCCAAGAAAACTGAACTGACACGCTGGAGCTGCAGATCACATAGTAGTTCACATTTAAAGGGAAGGAATGTCTTTTATTTGCTACAGGACCAATACCAGCCATATCTTTGCTCAGTTATCTATTCACCCTGGCTATTCAGGGTGAATATGCCCTCTATGCAGAAGGTCACAATGGGGTATGTACCACTTAAGTCTTGTTTATGCTCTATTTATACCTCCCCCTGAAACTTTCTCCAATTGTGAGATTCTGGGAATTTTTCTAGATTTAGCCATGTTTTGGGTATCTCACTGTCTCCTGGAGAAGTCAGTGGTAAGAAGAGTCAATTAAACATTATCAATAACGGTGTGAGGTAGACCTCCTAGTGTCCAGCAAGAGAAAACAGGGAAAGGCACTTAAGTAACATTGTTAACTATTATTACACACATTGCTCTTCTTCCTTTTCACCCATTCTCAGGTTTCTAACAACTCTAATGCTCAATCCCCTGTAAAGAAAAAGCAAAAGCTTTACTGAAAAATCCTTTTTTTTTTTTTCTCAGAAAACAGGGAGAGAAACCTATGAAGAAAAATACAATGGTCTCCCAACCAGTGTTAAACAGGGAGAAAGTCAAACCAAACTGCCAGCAAATAAACGGAAAAACACATTTCAAAAGCTTTATATTAACCTTAAACTAACGAAATTCTAAAGATGTTTCCTGCTGTTTCTCTGAGATACATATCCTTCTATTTGAAACATATTCTCCATAAAAGGACATTAGTCTCAATACACCACCTTCCTTCAAGTTGACAACTTTTCTCAGGAGGGAGAAAAAAAATACAGGACAAAATATTCACGCCTGTAGCCAGACTCCTAAACCTGTGGCTAGGTACCCTAAAGGGAAACTAAAACTTATGCAGAAGATCCAGTGTTTCTGGTTAGTAAGCCATTGCTTTTTCTACATTGCTAATTTTCAGGGGGGAATAACTGTGACAAAAATAGATTTCTAGATCCTTCCTTCCTGTTTCTGGCCAACTCCTCCCTTCTTTTATGTTTTGCAGTTCAGATAAGTAAAATATTTTCTGATCTGCAAACTAGAAGCTTGTACCCTTCAACTGTTCCTTGTTGTTGTGAAAATAAATTCCGTCTACTCAACTTT
>NW_010424998.1:32392-39167 GCF_000710305.1 Buceros rhinoceros silvestris | reverse complement strand
TACATCATACACATTTTGGGATGAGAGATCACTTCAGCATGAAATCTCTGGATCTAGTCGGCTGCATAATAGTGAAAAGAATAAGTGGATTACAGGTGGCAAAAATCAAAATGAAAATAAAGAAATGCTTAAAACTACATTAAAGCACGTGTGCAGTGTACTCCACAGGAAAGCCTGATGCACCTGCATTCTGGAGAACAGTATAATGCACCTGTGAACTTCCTAGGCTCGCTGTGCATATGCCAGACTCTTGAGATAAGCTAGTATGAAAAATATTCTTGTGGTTTCATTTCCTCTGCAGTGCTGTTTTGGGTTAGGGTTTTGTTTTGTAGTTTTGCCTTTCCGGGGTGTTGGTTGTTTTTTTTCCCCCTTTAAGTAAATAAAAATGCAAGGGGAAAAAATCCACCCTTCAAAGAGCAGATTTACTGCCCCCCATACACATTCTTGCCTTGTCACCATCTGAAATGGCTAGTCACCATTTCTGAGCTCTGTCTATCACTGCACAAAGCAATCTATCTGCTTTATCATCCTTTCCTAAGAGCTCTGTGGACAGCCTGGGATCTGTTTTACAATATATTTAAGTATTACAGACCCACTCATGTTGTGTCAGTTTATATTTTAAAAGTTAAGTTCAAAGTACTGACGGTTGTAAAATTTATGGTAGCCTTTAGTTCTTCTGGATACACTCTCGACAGTTCTGGGCTACTGAGCAAGAAAGCTCTGCCACTCATTAACTTAGTGCCGAATGTCCTAAACAACAACATGAGCCAGAAGTGCCTGCAAGGGTTTCTCTCAGTGCAGGGTGCTCCATTCCTCAAGGACCAAATGATTTGCAACACTTTTTCCACACAAGGGATCCAGGAAAGAAAAGCCTGGGTGCTGCAGCCCAGACCCAGATGAAGCTTTACCTTTCTCTTACTCTTGTGTGAACAAGAGTAGGAAGCTTTAGGGGATGTTCTTAGAGGAATGTTTCCCCTATCACTCCTTGGATGGCCCTAGTTTTCCTTAGGAGCTTTTAGGGATCCTTACATCAAAAGATACATAGTGCTCCAGACTGCTGACAAACTGGAAGGTGCGTGAGGGCTCCCTGGGACCATGATTCTTTCCGGTCTGCAGCACAGAAAACTTGGGTGACTTTGTAGCTCTCAGCGAGAATATTTTGAAACTGCATGAAACAAATAATTCCACAAAATAATTTCCATAGTCAAAAGTTGGAGATATTAGTCCATAAATCACACCTGTATTGCATTCAGACCCTCTACTTCTCTCCTTGAATACATTCAGCAAACCCAGGCTTCCTTATTCCAAACAGTGAAGCAAACACCAGCCACTGCTTTCTAAATTTTGAGAAGCCTGTTTTGTTGCTGTGATATCATGGGACAAAAGTAAAGCTGTGGTCATCAGATCCTTCGATTCTGAAAGTACTGTAAAGTCAAATATTTAGATGGGTTTCTGATGCCTGCTATTTCTGGTAAGCGCTAATGTTTTCGAGAAGTGCCATATAAAGGCTCGGCAGCCTTTGTTTTACTCCAGAAAGGATTTTGTATCATCAGTTACACCCTAAAACACAGGAGTCTCACAGTAGCAATGGAAAGTGACCTTTGCAATAATGTTGCTGATGTAAGGCAGCAGTATATATAGATTTATATAATGTCTTGACCAAATCTGTACATGTACTACGATAGCTCCATCTCTTCAGCAGCAGACTAACTTTAAGACAGTAATAACAAAAAAAATTAAGTTCATAAAACACTACAGTATGTTCTTAGTAAGATTCTAAAAAAAAAAATCTGGTGAAATACCAAAGCGATCAGTCTTATTTCATCTTTGGACAAACTAGCAGGTTACTATATTTACTGTAAGAAAGCCTTGTCTTATTAACTGCATCTGAGCAGCATTTTCTCCCAGCATTGCTAACCGTTGGGCAGCTCCAGCAAAAGTGCTGGTAGATCCCAGTGCAAACTAGTAGAAACAAGATCACAGCAGGTTCCTTGACACTGTTTTGTCTAAAGCTACTCAGCCAATCTGTGAGAAAGCAGCTACTACCTGAGACCTCCCAGTTTTGTTGTGACCAGAGGGGCTGCACTGCTGTTAGCAATGGGGAGGGATAGGGGAACAGGGACAATTTTTTTTCTTTTTTTGGGGGGGAGGGGTGGTTAAGAAAAACCCTAATGAAGGCAAGGGCATGGAAGTGACGGTTCAAACCAAGCAGCTCCAAAGCACTATTACTACTTGCAGAATCCTTTAAACGTGTGAAGAAAAGCGTGAATTCAAATTAATCAATTGTCTTTTAAAGTAGCTGAGGTGGCACTCTGACTATTACCTGTGCTTTTAGAGTGCGTCTCAAATGTGTCATTCAGGCTTCTGAAGACAAGAAAGATACAAATGAATCACCTTGTTACAAATTAATCACCCTGGGATTAGGGGTAAAAATTTCAAAAGCACCTTAAAATGACTTAGAAATCTAATTCCCATTTTCAGAATTGACTTAAGCACTTACATGCTGACTCCAGTCAAAAGTCAACGGGATGATAGCTCCTAAATCACTCTAATGCATCCAAAAATGCTACCCACTTCTATACGTAACACAACACCAAGCCCCTCTGTAGTCCTGCTTACCCTTCAGTGAGAGTCCCAGGCTTCTGCTTTTTCATCCCTGACTTCAGTTCACACTTACCATATATCGTGCTTTCATTTTCATCAAACACTTTGAAAGATGGAGATTTCAAACAGCGAGATATTCATTCATTCATCTCTCCTCACAGAAACCTAGCATCCCTAAACCACCGATTTCAGACTATTATTTTTAACTACTGAGAAAGGAAATGTTTCTCCTGACACTGACAGCAAAACCTGTCCACCCATTTTTGCATTTTACAAGATGATACAGCATGTACCACTGTCACATCTCAAGACCTGTTATGGTCTTCTTCCAGCTACACACCTTTTTCATAAGTTAATGAGCAATCACAGGATAGACAAAGTATCCTTTGAGTCCTCAGGGGGTAGAGCAGGAGTTGAGCTACCTGAATGATACCACTCTTGCATTGACCAGATTATGATAATGTCCCTTTTCCTCCTTGGAGCACTGGAAAAATCTTTTTATTTCTCCATCTCTGTTCCCCTCCACCCTGCATCTGTCATGTCCATTGTATCTGCAACTTGATGTTGGTAGCACTTCTATCATAAATGTCTGATTCCACTGTGACGCAGCTTCACAAAAGAAACTAAGGAATACATACATCTAGATTACACCTATTCACAAGCGTATATGAATGCAATACCTTGCTCCCTGACATAAAAAAAAAGATGAATTTCCTAGTGCTAGTGAATGACCAGTTAGAAAAGGGAATTAAGATAGGGCAGGCAGGCAGTGAACAAAGGCAAAAATCACATTCAGATCTGAAGGAAAATTATATTCACAGAAAGTCAGCAGTCATCCCGGCTTTGGGCTCCCCACCCTCCTTTTTTACTGATTACTTTTTTAGTTCTTTTGCCCAAGACTATGTATTTTTCACCTTTTTGTCATCTTCCCTGGACAAAAGCACAGGACTTGGAGAAAAGGATCAGGGAAAGGGAAATTCCTATCCTGACATTTATTTCTTCAGTGACCTTGACAAAGTCACTTAATTTATTGTTTCCCTTGCCGTAATGAAAAGGACAGGAATAAAAATGAAGTATTTTTCTAACATTCACAACTGCTTTGTGATCCAAGCCTATCTGCTAAGTCTGCTTTGAAAGCCCAGACTAAGTTACAGCAGGTCGGAGCTGTAATTGTTATCAGTAACGCCTCGCCTCGCCTTGCCTCTCTTCTAGACACACTTTCTGCGGCGGTCAATACCTGTTCAGCAGCCGGTCATGGTGGGAGAATAGCAATCGCCAGAAGAAATGCTATGCCCTTTCTCCCAAGCCTGTTGCATCTCAATAAACTCTGCAGTGTCTTCAGCAAAGGGAGGATTCAGAAGGGTGGTCCCAAATCAGGACTCTGAAGGGCTTTGCATTCAGAATAAGACACTATGGGAGTATCATGATGACAGCTGCACTTACATCACTGAAAATAATTATTCTGATCCATGAACACAAGCTAAGCCGAAAGAATGGTCTTGTAAGCAAGGTCTGTTTTAATAGAAACATAAGTATTATGCATTACAGTCTATTATAAATTGGTTGTAATTTTCTCCTGACACTCTGTGAATTAAACTAGTTAGGAAACCAAAAAAAATAACAAATGCCACAAAGCAGAAAGCAAGCTCAGTGTCTGAAGGTTAATGATTGCTCATGAAAGCTACAGAAATAAATTATCTGCCTAGGGACACTGTCACATGATCGGCACAAAAGCTGCAACAGCCGAAAATGTTTATGTAGAGAAAAAAACACTGTCAGCATCACAGGGCCCTTCCCCCACCGCCGAACTGGAGTCCGGAGCCAAACAGCTGCTCCTGACTGCTTACATTAAACTAATTTGTGCTGCAACATTGCAGCTGCTTAATTTTTAGACTGAACTTTATCACCAATAAGTGTTACAATAACAAGTGATCCAGCCCTGTCTCTGAAGAAATGGCACATCCTCAACAATAAAGGCAGCTTCAGGTGCCGAAATTCGAGGCAGAAGACAATGCCCAAAACAGTACTGTGAATCGTAATGACCTAACTCCTGCTTTTACTGGGAAAGGCTTAAAAGGTGGGTTTGCTCCTAAATTAAATGGGGGTCAGACTGTGCCCCTAAGCGGATGGGGGTTGTCCCACCCCGACAAGGGGACCAGTGGCTGGGAACCGTCAGGCTGATGGAGCAGAAAACTGGAAGCAAAGTGAGGTGCTGAAGCTCAGAGGGTGGCCCAGCCGTCCCAGCTGGCCTCCCCTGCACGGGGCATTTCGAGAGAGCACTGCAGAGCCCCCTCATTCGCACCCTTCCCCGCAGCCTCCTCCCTTCGCTTCCCCAGGCTCCCGCTGGTTTGGGGTTTGGTGTGCTGTAGCACTGCTTGCACATCCTTCTGGCCACAGATTCACCAGTGTCTCCTTAAAACATTTATTGCACTCAACATTTAAAAAGATGTTCAAAAAAAAAAAAGAAGGGGGAAAAAACCTCGCTCATTCATATCCTAACAGCTTGAAAGCCCTGACCTCCTCCTCACCCCTCCCTCTGCCTCCCCCCTGAAAAAATGTGTTCAAAGGCAGTTGCATAGGAGGAAGTGTTTACAGAGCAGCAGCGGAGTGGTGCTCCTTGGGTAACAGAAGTGCTGCAATTACAAAATGTCACATGTTGTTCTTCCCGGCTTCCTCTGAGTTATTTTCCTCTGTTAACATGCAGGGCTCCATCTTTTGCTGAAACAGACACTGACCTGAACTGCTGGTGATTCGTGCCAAATATGCAGGCACTGTTTTGCTACGTTTTGGAATTCGGCAAAGTCCATGTGTCAGGCATTTGCTTGCGCTCAGGAAACGCCAGTGCTCAGAGCAAAGCCCTCCCCGCCCCCTCCCACCCCCAGTGCTTGGAATGCACAGAAACTTTTCAGTTTTTAATTAGTTTTAATATGATTAACGGTTTTAGCTGAGTATCTTGTTACATCCAGCGTGCTTGTTAAAAAATAAAAAAAAAATAAAAAAGGACCACTTAAATGTACTGGTCTTAGTTATTAAGAAAACAAATTGAGACAGGGAAAAAAAATAACCACCGAGAGAGCAATTATACAGTTAAATAAAAAGCTGTAGTTGCTCGCAGTGGCAATGGGGTTGCAGATAGACTGTTGTTTGCATGTGTACACTCGCATGCTTGGGGAAGAAGAGAGGCATGGGGAACTGGTAATGCGAATAAAAAGGGTGCTCCAGCAGTACACCCCATCTTTTCCAGCCTTCCAAAGACCAGCTAGAAGGAGGAGATGCTAAGTGAAATGATGGCTTCTTTCTGTTCAATTTTAAAGCGTAAAAGATATACAGAATCCCTTGGGGGTTGTGGCTTTTTGGTTTTTATCAAAATAACTTTAGCTGGGCTTCTGCCCAACAGCAGGAGCTGACAGTACCTGAAGCCCATTTTATTCCACCCCAATTGTGTAAGAATAGGGGTGACTGGATAAACAGGCCCCAGGGGCTTCTGTCTGCTATTCATGGAGCAAAGCTGCAAAAGGAAAAAGTATTTTAAGAAAAGTGGGGTAAAGGAGAGAATAGCAAAGTCCCTTGCACCCTTCCCAGATCTTCCTCTCAAGTTTGGCCTTTAAACCTTTAAAACTTCATAGATTTCTTGAAAGAACACCTCTGAAAGAATAATGCAAGGAATAAGACCCAGCTACAGAACTGGAACTCTCATCTGTACAACACAGGAGATCAGTGTGAAGGGATAATTGCAAGTGAAATGAAAGAAAAAAGAAGGAAAGACTGTGTTAAGGAGAGGTTTGAATCAGGAGCTTTAGGGAAAACATGAATATAGGGAAAGGGCTACCTCAGGTCCAGAGGCTCTAGGGCAGAAGCCATGAGAAGTATGAGAAGAAAACAAAAGAAGGAATCAAACAGAAGAAACAGCAAGCTCAGTGGACTACAGGCAGAGACTTTCTTATTAAATAGGACTCTCTTAAGTGAAGGAGCTCAAATATGCAATGGAACCAAAAGAAAATACAGGGATTCAAGGATAACTTGCAGAAAATTTGAATTTTCTCTATTTGAAATTTCAGAGTCCCAGAATTTCTTTTTATACTACAAAAAAACTCAGCAAAAGTCTGTTTAAAATTGTCTTTTTTATAAAACTCACACTGCAGCCTCCTTGTGCAGTGCCAGCAGGGTAGGG
>NW_010424998.1:17502-32303 GCF_000710305.1 Buceros rhinoceros silvestris | reverse complement strand
GGGAAAGGCGTCACCCCAGGCACAGACAAGAGGTCCAGCTCCTGCAGCAAGGTGGGCACACGGGCAAGCAGCTCTGCACCGTCTCACCCACTGCCTCACCAGCTGCCTCAGTCAGTGCGTTATTCCAGGGGAAAGGTAGGTGTTCTCCTGCCACCCAAATTCTCTCCTATTACCTGAAAACACACCCAAATACAGGTGAAACTAAATATGTGGCTATAAAAAGATTTGTTTTTACCAAATCAATATTTTCCAATATTCTTCAAGAAAACCCCAGTCCGGCGCACTATTCGTGAGAACAATGAATACTCGGTCAGGTCTGCACAGCCTGAGTACACGTACACATTGACATGATTCACTTATGATTATACTGACTGACCTCTAATACATTCCTTTACCCTTTTTCCTCCAGATGCACACCCACAAACCATTTTCCTTTTAAATCAGTTGGCCACGAAGAAAAGTTTCCTCCATCTGCAGAAATTCCTATGCTCACCATCCAATAAATCTACCCAGCTGTCACTGTGGAGTGACACAGCAAAACAGCGCATTCGGTAAGAGCCATGTGAGAAATTAGCTGTGTAAAAAATAACTTCATCAAGCATCTTTGACCTCTGCATATTAATCCTGCTCTCTGGGACTCAGTTTAATATTTCAGAGTCATAAGAAGTTCCAGAAATCTCCGGGTTTCTTCCTCCCGAAATTACTTCTAAGGACAAAGACAGAATAAAATCCACCAGAGAGATTTTGTATTAATAAAAATTGCAACATAAAGCTTGAAATTTTTCCAGCCTTGTAAAGTAGAAAAGGTAACTGGAAGGAGAAACCCTTCCTTTCCCAACAGGCCCTTGTGCTTGAATCTAGCTCTTAAAACTTCTCAAAATATCAGATTTCAAATTCCCAATATTTTGAAGTTATTTTCAGGGATTTTTTAACGGTTGCTTCTGAGGCTTTGGATAGATATACAGGTGGAAACTACCAGAGTTTACAAGCAGGAAGTTAATTTTTTTTTCCAATTTTTTTAAGCTAACTGCTTCGAAAATATTTTTTCTGTTGGCACAATACATGCATCATATTTCATGTACAAAGTGCCGTGGTATAAAAGTGCTGTTCATACCAGCATGAGATGACCCACCCTTTTTTAATCATTAACAGTATGAAAAGACCTCCTATCCTGATATTACATATTCTGTCTATGTAAGTGTAAAATAAATATACAACTCTACTCTTCACCATCTAAAACCAATATATTCTCTTCACCATCTAAAACTGATATTTTTTTATTTAGTTTCTGTACAAAATGCACTGTATTTATTTTCACTTTTAGCAAGACTAGCAATGCCTTTGTATTTCTAATCATCACTTCAGCTGAAGCAGATAATAAGGTATGTACCAATTCCTAACTCAGAGCATTAATGCTTGTAGTTACAATACTTACATGTTATTTTTAAGAAAGACAAAATAAGAACTAATGTATATGAAGAACTAACACTTGTTTTATAAACAAGTTTAAAACCTCTTGTTTCATACAAGCTGAATTTCAGACATAAATTTTGTTCAAGCTACTTCAAAAGGTTTAGCGATATGTCAGTATTAGGGTTTTTACTAGCTCTTGGCTTCTGTTCTTTCCCTCTTGAAAGAAAAAAGTATTAAGGAATAAAATTCTCCACACCTAACCCCTTAGAGTTAGAAGGAGCCTTAGTCATAGCCACAGCTAAGCCTCTCTAGCAGAATCAGGTTTGCTTAAATATTTCCTTAAAAAATTTTCATTTATGCAACAAATATCTTTGGGCAGAGGATGGCTTAGTTTTCTTGTCCCATCACTACCTCCCTGCCCTAAGCAGGTCCATTCTCTGAGGCAGGCCACATGGGACAGTTGGAGGTCCACCTCATTCACATTGCAGTGAAGATGCTTAGGTCCAGATTCTTCCCTCTATATTTCTGCACTTCACCTGAATTTATTTTTACAAGCTCCAAAATTATGCAGCGGTTGTATCTGTCCTCTGCAGTCAATGCAGAAAGACAAACTGCTTCAGTGGGCAACCCAGCCCACATAAACCAGACTTACACAACCCTTCTAGATGTGCCCATCTCTCTCCCTTGACTGCAGAGAGAGCTAGTAAAACTAATCTCTGACCTTTGGCAACTTAGTTAAGCACCTAAATTTAGATAGATCTCATCTGTACCCCTAAGAAAATTTCAGTGGCAGGAAAGTTTTGATGAAAAATGGAAATGAATTTTTATGAGAATTCTGTGAGATCTTGTTCCTTTCATCCAAATCAGCACTAATTAAAACCAGTAACTTCTTCTTTAGTCAGAAGCATTGAGCTGCCAGCAACAGGATGTCACAGGACTTCCTTAAGAACCCACTTCAGTAAATTAAGCAGCCTTGCTAAGCTCAGTTTGGAGATCTCAAGGAACTGCTCCATGGACAAACATTTCCATGGACCACTCAGAAGGTAAAAAGGACATTTAAAGTATTGCAAGGTGGGGCTCTGAAATACAAAGAAAAAACTCAAATAAGGGCACATGTGCCACAGCAGCTTTCTGACTAACCAGAACAAGGAAAGGTGTCTAACAAGTGCTTTCCACTGGGAAATGTAACTTCTCCCTAGACACAGCATCTTATTTTATGCAGACATTGGAACTGAAGGATTTCTAAACAAATTCTTAAAATACTCTGTAAAAAAGAGTACTGAAGCAAAGTGCTCACCAGTGCCCTTTGGGACCACCCAAGAATGAAGGAAAAGCACCTCAGGACAACCATTTTCACAGTGCCAGGGTGGTTCAGCTGGGTGAACCACGTAAAGTTACACCTGAAAGAATCACTGTTGAACAGACCATTTACCCATAGTCTACCAATAACCTCTGCTGCAAAACTGAAAATGAGACACGCTTGGACAGATGGCAAGATAGTCAGAGTTGTGCCATCGATTCTTGAGACATGAGCCCCACATCATTGCCTCTGCAGTTAACAGAATATCTCTTCCTAGCAGTTCATAGAGCATTATTAACTGCCTAAGTAATGCAGTGAGTCAGCAATGGCTTTCACTAGTCAGAAAAGACAAAGGTCCACACTCTCAGTGCCCCCCAAATGGTCCTAATAAGCCCAGAAACCTCAATGACAGCTAATGACCAAAACTGAAGGAGTGATGACACTAGATGTGACTTCTGAGATAGTTATATGTTAATGCTCCTTGCCATTCTGAGTGTAGTAATTGAAAATTACTAATTGCAGAGATGAACTGTCAGACATTTTCAAAGAGTGTTTTCATCACAGAAAACCATGGTTTCTACAGAAAGGCAGCTTTAGACACATGAAAAATTATTTGCTGAAGGGGACCTCTGATTCAAAAGGGAAGGGAAGATTCAAAACAGAGATGGGAGGTGTTTTAAGAAAGCCAAAGAATGTTTTCTATATATGTGAAAAAAGATCATTTTAGAATAATTTCAAGGCAGAAAACCTATGAAACACACACACCTATTTCATATTTCTCACATGAGTGGCTACAGTTTGGGGGGCACAGCAAGGACATGAGGCACAAACAGCAAAGTGAAGAAGAAAAATAAGAGACCTTCTCTCTCTGTGTGTTTAAAAATCCAACAAATCACAATGAATCTTTAAAACAGAGGACAAGAAGAGGAAATTAACTTCAGAAGAGTCTCACGCTGAATCCAATCACTATTTCACCCAGTTTTTAAGAAGAGAGGGATCATGAAAAGTGCTTTTGACAAATTTTTTCTGCTAGCATTTTTGAGCAAAAGCTGAAGGTAGTACTCAAAATAATTCTGAGAATAATCGGGGGAAAAAAACCCCAAATGTTAAAACTTTTTGTACTTTATCATTTAAATTAGAAGGCAAGGACTGGAAGAAGATTAATTATATATTTAATTATATAAGTGCGTGAAGATTAGAGCGGGTTGGGAGCTTCCTGGCAAAAGAACATACTCATCAAAACTGAAGTTAAGCAACTTTGGTTTGGTTACAAAGAAAGGGAAGGGTTGGCAACTCTCCCAACTCAAAGAAACTATAGAAAAAAATTGCTTGAAGAACTGATTCCATATTTTTTAATTGGAAGCTGTATCTTATTGTTAAAATAACTTTTTATTAGAGTTTTTAATTAGCACATATTACACAAAGTTCAAAATCGAAACTCCATGCTATCAGAACTTCCTTGCTACTGATTTTGGCAGAAGCTCATTTAGGTTCAGGTCTGTCTAGTTCAAACTACTGTAGACACATGACTTAAAAAGAGAATTTCAAAAACAGGTCTGTGCTTCAGAACACATTGTTTGCAAAAATAAAGCATAATGAACAGATCTGACCATAGACAACATGAGTCCCTGAACAGGATTTAGAGAAAAGAAAGTGCTTTTCAACCTACAAAAATTTAGCTGAATTTAGAGAAAAGAAAGTACTTTTCAACCCAGAAAAATTCAGCATCTCTGTCCAATTCCTTGCTTCCAGCCTCATCCTTCACCTGTCTTGCTGCATGCTCACACCTCCCCAAAACAAGTATTGTGAGGAATGAGCTCACAACACAAGCTATTTCTGCTGAGCGACTGGTGTCTAGGAACAGGGCACGGGTCTATGGGGGCTGCAGTCTATGGGGACAGGGAGTCTACATGTGCCTTGCACACCCTTCATTATAAAAACCATGGCAAACTCCCTCAGAAATCATGAGTACTGGCTATGAAAATGCATTTTAATAACTCAGACTAGACACTAAGAAAAGCAGAAGGAAAAAAACCCTAAACTTGCAAAAAGCGTGCTTTGAAAGCGAGTGGATTACTTCATTAATTTTCTACAATTTCACAACTTTTTAAAGAAAGTATGAAGAATATTCCAAATAAAGCGTGTTCCGTTTGAGTCAGAATTGTTCACAAGGAGCACCTTCATCTAGGAGCAGGTTGCAGTAACACTACTTAGAAGAAAATATCCTGCTTTGCGAGGGCAGTAGAAACTGGCCTTCGCCATGAATTGCCACCATCGCTAATGAACGTGGCTAGCTGGATGGCTAACGAGACCTCTCATCAGGGAATGTTAATGGAGAGGAATCAACCTTATATGCAATAAGTGAACAATCAGGTAATGGAGTCAAGGAACCGTATAGGCAAGGTGGAAAATAAATGCCAGGGACTTGAGAAATCTAATCAATGCTTGATTAAGCTAATTGAAGCCTGGCCACTGAAAATTAATGATTTGGAAAATTGCTCCCAGAACAGAAAAAAGCAAAGATTGCTGGATCTCACAAAAGAGACAGAAGGTTCAAATGTGAAAGCGGTTATCAGGAGATTAATACCTGGTACCAAGGGTACATAAAAGTTTGCTATCTCACCTTTTGCCACATTAAATATATTGCTTCCCTGCTGCTTCTCCAAGCCCATGTGCCCACCAAGTCTCTGAAGTCCATTAGTTTGATTTTATTTTTTTAACTGTAAGAATAAAAGGAGTGCTAATGCTGAAAAGAGCAGTAATGTTCTAATTAGTCCAGAATGTCTTCCTTTTCAACTTCAGTGAAAACAAAGGGCCTGTGTTCAAATTGAAAAACATAAAGTAGGGATGCTAAAAATAGCTACGCATGAAGTGCAAAACACACTTTAGCGCGTGCTCAGGTACCATTGTTCTAACCCTAATCATCAGTTTTCAACTAAAGGCTCCTTTAAAAACCCTTACTGAACTGGAGGGCTCTTTTTCTTACTCATCATCTATGGATTCCTGGATCTCTATGGACTGCTGGGATGTGCAAGTGGTCATAAAAAAAAAAGCAAGCCTAATATCAGAGCACTTGCATTTATTATACAGGAGCCCGCACCTCTACAGGAAATTTCTCAAGATACTACAAATCAAAAAAGGTTGAAAACCATCAGGCAGGCAGACCTTTGGCACAGCGAGCAGCCTGAGCCTGTGGGTGGGCAGACAGGCCACCTGAGTTCAGCTCCAGGCACCAGTAATTCAGGCACTTCACTGAGCAGCGAGCAGCCAGCAATACTCAGGTTTTTAAAACCATTAAGATGTAAAAATAGTTAGAATTGTACTTTTCAATATGTAATGCTTTTCTTAGGCCAAGAGAGCCCAAACCAAATTCTTGTGGTTTCCACGAAGTTCTGTTGAGCCATAAAAAGTAGATTGTGGACAGTCCACAGGAGCATATCAAACAGTACTATAATTCACCCATTAAAAGCCCGATGAGAAGAAAACACACTCTTTTACTAGTAGTCATTTCATTCTTAAACTTATTCTGAAATCTTCTATCATCTGCACCTCATTACTCATTTGAGATGGTCTCTTCGTTGCACACATTTTTAAAAGCCATCCATGACAACACTGAAGGTGTGACAATAGTCCTTTGGCATAAAATAATTTAAAGCAACACTGGCCTAGCCTGCCAATGTGGCAACATTGCTGCCAGCTTTGTTACTTCCTCCTGAAGTTTGCCCATATTTCTTCACCCTTAATTAAATTATTTTGGAGCATATTTATAATTTAACACCTCATTGGTCTCCCATTTTCCAAATGATTAATAAATAGACCAATTTCCACCCATATGTGGGAACCAGAGAATCTCCGAAGGTTATTTTTTTCCCCTGAGGAAAATTAACTTTATTTTTTTTCTCTGCTTTGTACTCGTTTATCCACAGAGGTTGTTGCATTCTCAGAGTATTACTTCGCTCAGAACATTAAAGATACTAAAGTGTTACTACGCCTAACTCAGACATACCCTGATGCCTAATGGCATACTTGCATGCAATTAATATGCAGCTAAAGAGATTCCCAAAGCTGGCTGAACGTGACACCACTAGGCAAGTCAGCAGCGAAACAGAGGAAATGGGTGGGGTTTAGGCATCAGTTCAGCTGAGACAGGCATTCTGCCAGGGACTGTAAATCCTGTCGGAACAAAGGGAACAAGGAATTCTCTCCTTGGGATCTCCGAAATCCACCGATTTAAATAGCTATTGTGACTACAGAGAATGTAAGATCAAGATCTCTCGTCTGCGGTGATTCAGAAGGAAGACTTGAATCTCGGACTGCTACCCCCTCTCACCACCTTTTTAGGGAAATCTACACGCTTTATTTCCTTAGCTGTCACTTTAAGAAGTGTCAGTGATTATGTACATTAAACATATTTTATTAACTGGTTTTCATCCATCTTCCGTATCATTTATACATTTAAAGGATTAGTGAGGTGCAATATTCCTTAACAAAATTTGTGCAATTTTTTTCCCTACCATATCTTCAAACTCTGTGTTTCTGGGATTTTTTATAACCGCACTTTTAATCATCCTATCAATTAAGTTGCTGAGAGCTGAAGTAAGCCTTACTGGTCCGTAATTCTCCAGGTTATTATTGGGACTTAGAAATACAAGTATAATATTTGCTATCTTCTAATATAATGGCTGACTTAAATAAGTGACTGTGTGCTTTAATTAGCAGCCATTTACTTACATTTTAATGAACTTAAGTTCATTAACATGAACTACTTATGCTCCATCCAGCTTGTTGCCATCCTTAGCTCATTCCTTTGTTACCTTTGGACTCTTCAGCAGTTTAGACTGTCACCTTCCTGGCTGGGAAGGAAGAACTTCATCCCAGTAAAGACGAAACTTCTTGACCTGCCAGTTGCCAAAATGCTGTATCTTGAAAGATCTTTCCTTCAGGATCCCCCTCGACTTAATCTGTTCAGCTACCACCACCCTCTTGTTTGGGACAATGTTTGTTATGGAAATAGAAACCATACATAGAAATCGGGTGGGTAATCCTTCTCACTTTCAGCTACCTCTGCCATGTTCCTAACATTTTTTTGAACAGAGACTACTGCAGTGACTCTACCTGAAAACAAAGCAGGAGAAAGAACTAAATCAGCCTTTCTTCCACAGTGGGCAAAGTACTGTGCTCTGCAGAAGGAGAGCTCAAAGGTTATTGGAGTAGCCTAGGAAAGGCTGTCCCCTCTGTTTGCATCTGTCTGTCTGCATTCATTTCCCCTAAGTTACTGCCCTGAATCGGGATGCCTTCTTCATTACCACTGCATCAAATTTCTCTTATTTATCTATCTGACCTTTACTGCTGATTTAGGAGGACACCAGGTCAAAAGCCAATTAAGTGTACTGTTCCAAAACAACTAAGAAAAGCATTGTATGCCAAGCTGCTATCAACTCCTTCTCCTTCCAGACTGTGCAACCCTCTTTTTCATTCTGCCAAGTGCTATTGCACAGGAAACTCCTTTCTGAAAATATTGGTCATTTCAAGTAGGTTAAATAGATCTACATCACTCTGTAATATTCCTATGGAAAAGCATTGGCTTTACTTTCCCAGCTGGTGTATGACTACTGAATTTAAAGAAGAACGGCCCTCTTCCGAATCAAGCTCCGCATCAACCAGCTCTTTATAAAGATAAGCATTATTCCCCAATGCCATCACAAGCTTTATTACAAAAGGACCAAAGGAATCTCACCCTGTTAGCTCTATATTAAACACTTGTTTTCTCAAAATATTAAGACTTAAATATTCTTGGAATATTCTCAGCATCAGGTATCAAGTTCTTAAGTGTTCACAAACAAAAAGTATAAATGGGTAACACACATGATTGGATTAAATTTTCCTCTTGAATTCATATGAGTGCACACTTCCCCAACCCCAATTCAGTCAACTCTAGTGAGACTTAACATTGATTTAGCAATCTACAGAAGTGTGTATATTGTGCAGGTACTTACCAGGTGCAGCACAGTCATGGGATTTTAAAAGAAAACTTTAAAAACTGGAAAAGCACATACCGTATGAAAGAAAGCTGAGCTAAATATTTCTGTTCACTACAATAAAAAATCAAACATTGTATCAGAAACAGACAGTGAAAGCACACATAAATGTTATGTCTTATAATAAAAGGAAGCCTTTGTTGGATTACAATGAATTTCATATAGTCTTTATCCTCAGCTACATTGAGTGAAGTGGACAAGAGCAAACTGTAGCTGGAGAATGGGACTTCCGAAAAAACCCACTGAAAAACATAAATTTATTATTTATCTGCACTTTTAGTCCATGCAACAATCGCAAAATGCCACTCATGAAATGCCATCTCTGAACTGACTGATAAGATCGTTTCCTTATCTCTTTTTGAGCTCATCATTCCCCCTTGCTATACCAGTCACAAAAAAAAAAAAAAAGGCCACGAGGAGGCGGGGATAAGTAACATTTAATAAATTTACTTAAAATGGCAAGTAAGTGTATACACACGTTAGAAGAATACACATCTGACTACATTTTTTGCCTATCTTTGCTAGACATGCAAAAAATAATATTCATGTTTATCAGTAAACAAGTAAATAGTTAAAATGAGCCAGCTTTGATATGGAAGAGCCTTATCAGGGTCAGTGAGTTCAGCTTGGAGGAAGGGTCATATTTTCATGGTGCTGCTACACAATGGAGACTTGATGCTTTCGATAAGATTTTCAGGGATCTACTACAGCCTACACTGAAATATAAACATTCAAAAATTTCTAAGAACATATTTCACCTGAGTCAGTAGAAGATAAGTTTCCAGACTGAATCCATCTTCTCCCAACAAAGAAGAGGCTCTCTGATTCTCTTAACAATTTCATGGTGTATCCCAGTGCTACCACAAGCCTTGAGAGATAAGGGTTTTTCCCTGTTAAGAAAATCAAGTTATTAAATTGGTCAAAGATGACTCTACCAGAAATGTATTCAAATCTTCTTTATTAATTACCATAGGAATTTAGTTTGAGAGTCACATAAAAAATGTTGCTCAGTTTTCACAGATGAAATGTATTATATAGAAAAAATCCTAGGATTTTAATTTAGTAAAACCCCAATAGTACTTAAACCGAGCAAGTTATTCTCTGTACAGAGAAGAGCTCTGCAGGACTGATTCATTCTTTTACAGTGCATTAGTTTAATCACCTAGGAGATTTCTAACAGACGATGCAATCTAAACAGGAGCAGGAACTTCAGTTATCTTTGGATGAACATACTTAGTTTCACATTCTATCCTAGCACCAAGCAAAATAAAACAGTCTAAATACACTTCAGTTTCGTCCACACAATTTATTTGACTTTTGGTGGATTTAGAAAGGCAGAACCAGATATTGTTTATTAATGCTGCAGTTAAGTTCAGGTTCTCCTATTAATAACTCTTTTGAAATAGAAGCCTATATGATTTTTTAAACTATTTTTGACATAGATTTGTTTAGAATAGACAAGTGAGTCAAAGTAACAATTACAACAAATTATAGTGCAACCTTCTGTTATATCCTATACTTTCGGTTTTCTATTTGTTGTACTATACAATGTATATCAAGGAATAATCCAGGGAGACCCTCAAGATATAACGACAGACTGTTGACAGCTCAGACAAAGGTGATTCTAATGAGTAGACAAAATCCATAAGTAAAAGGACAAACTCCTATTTTACCTATTCAAAGAATATTCTTTCCTGGTATCAGGATACTGGATAAGGGCCAAACTGTATAAAAATAAAGCTAAAGCTGATAATAAAATAGATACGATAACCCATGTTAATAAAGAAAAAGTGCACAAGAAGAGAATGAATGTTCAATGCTACCTTGTGTAGTCCCACTTTCCCAATGTCTCTAGCAGGTGCAAATGTATTTTGCGCTATAAAATTCCATATTTTAATAAATCATGCCAATGTCTTTATAAAAAAATGACCCTTCTAAGTCACTGTTTTTCATTCCCCTGTTTTCCTCATCTGTTGTGTTTCTGCTTTTGTCCTGGTTTGAGTTAGAGCAGAACTCTTTCTGTTCAGTGATTTCACTTTCCAGCTCAGTCTCTTTTAACTCATGGCACTTTGTGAAGTTAACAGCATATTTCTGCAGACAGTGTCAGCTTCCAGAAGTGACAACACTTGATGTTCACAGTTACCACCAGGGACTGGGATGCAGACAGGCTCTTGCTTTTACTGGCTCCTGTGCAGACCAAGGGCACTGCTCAATCCTGTGTCCCACGGTGGGGGTGCAGTAAGTGAGAGGCTGCACCTGCGGGGAGGAGCGGACAGGACAGGTGACCCTACACTGACCACAGACGTCCATCCCATACATGTGATATTCGGTATAAAGCTGAGAGTCTTGCCCTCTCTTGCTCTCTTCTTCAATGGCCAACATCTAAGGAGGGCTCTGTCTGTTCTACCTTTGATCCCAGGCCATGAATTCCTGAATCCAGTTCCAGAATCCAGCTCCTGAATCTGGTTCCCATCTGTGGCTAAGCCCAGCCTAGGCCTTCCCCAGCACCAGTGGTGATGGTGACGGGTTGCCATCAGGGGGGCTGGGTTCAGTATTGGTAATGTATATATTTGTATGTGTTCCACTATTATCATTCTCATTAAAGCAGTTTAAGTTTTCTTTTCCAATCCGTAAGTCTCTCTCCCTTGCCTCTTTTCTCTTTCCCCTCTCTGGGAAGGGGGAGGAAGAGGGGAGGGGTTAATAGAGAGCATCTGTCATTCATCTGGAGCCAGTCCAGTTCTAACCCTTGACAGCTCTGTAATTGTAGAACTGCTCATAACCAAAAATCTCAGTGGTTAAAATTATATACCACGACCTGTGTGTAGAAATATGTAACCGGGTGCTAACATGCAGGAGTACACCACAGGGAGCAAACATGCAAACAAATTCAACTTATAAAAAAGTTTTGTGGTATAAAGCTCAGAAAGTTCTTGACCCACAGTGGAATTTTGTACCAGCAAATCTGGATCTCCTACACCATCCTTCCCATTCCATATGTTACTGATGGTGTCAGAAGAGACCCAGGGTCCTTCCACATACACATCAGATGGCTGTGTCATGAAGGGATCACGGTTTTCACTGGACCGAGGGTCTTCCCCGCATACATGCTGCGAGGTGAGGAAAATGCTTTCCTCTCTGGCTGCATGAGGTGACTTGCAAAGGAGACCTGAATCCAGAGAAAGTAGGAATAGGCTAACGTGTGGAAGACAGACATACCTTTTGTTGCCTTAATTCCCAGGATCAGTATATTCCAATTTATTGTTCTCTACAACTTTGTTAATTTGAATCCAATATTACTTTTCATTGTTGACAAGGAAAGCTTTGCAATCAACTTATGCAAATCAACCTGTAACTATTAGTTACAAGGTTAGATCAGTTCCTTCCCCTCATAAAAAACAAATGATCTACGCATGCAAAATATAGGCAGGTCTGGCCTACTCTATCCTGTTGATCTTTGTGCGTTTAAACAAAAGCTATGCATGGAAAAGTCTAAACTAAGGACACAACAGTAGCAATTCATATACTAAAGAATCAATGCAATATCTATTAAGGTGGTCTGTAAGAAAAACAGGTAAATCGTGACCCTGTTTATAGGGTCCCAGTACATACAGTTCTCAGAAATGTCTTCCAAGGAGACTGAAAAATGAAATGTTTGGTACTGAGTACATTCAGAATGGAACCTGCACATAGGAATAAGAACACCCTGTAAAAAGGGAAAAGCAAGCATATACTGCCACACATAATGTAACAGACACACTTCCAGTAAATAAACCTCCATCTGGAGCTCCAGGTTTAGGAACCAGATACTGAACTTTGGAAGGATAAATTACATTTACTTTTAAATATTTTCATAGACAATTTTCACACTGATATAAGAATTACATAAACAGCTGTTAAAATAAATCACTGGTATTTAGATTGCAAGCTGTCTGGAGTAGATGCTGCCTTTAACTTTATGGTTGCAGAGCACCCCGTGCCATGCACCCTGTCACATGGCCCATCTTGTTACCTGTTCCACCACAGCACTCACTGGAAATGGGGATCTCCATACATAGGTCCTTAAAATGCTTACGTACATTTTAAGAAATTAGACCTGTCGGAAGACCTTGCACATTAATTAAGCATTACAAAGCGCATCGGAAATTAAGATCCCCATTGTATAGTCAGAGAGGCAATGCTCTGGAGGCTAGTTAAACAATTAAGTCAAGGGTTCTCTGACCCACATCACAAAACTATTTATCCAACCAGAAATCCAGATAAGCTTTTGTATTGTGATCCTCAGTACAAATTGTGATGGGGAACAAAAGGTACACTACTTCAGTGCATCTGTATACATTTTCTCTTTTAGTTGAAAAAAATAATAATCAAAGATTACCACCAGGAAATGAATGCTGGGGCTGACCGCAGTTAGGTTCACAATGTACCTACATACCTCTTTAGGTTTCTGAACCCAACATTTAAGGCATCATTTGAACATTCGGTGCTTAAAACATCCCCTTCTTCCACTGTTAAAGTCAACATCAGTGAGTAGATGCACAACCATCTAAATTGTGACCAACCATTACCTCGTCCCAAAAATATTCAGAAAGGTGCTCTACTTCCATCTCTTTCTCAGGAGCCCACATCAGTAAACAGCAGCACATAAAGAACAATTGTGGATACATAAATATTTCTGAGTAGAAATGGGAATGCCATATGTCCCATCCCCCCAGGTGAAGAAAATCCGTAACTGGGCTCTCAGTGTTTGGGCTCTCACTTCAAGGATGCCACCGAGGATGAATTAAACTGGACAGTCACAAAGGGATGCATTTTAACAGCGCCATTTACATCTAAGTGCCATGTCTAGAGAACTGGGTGTCTGACAGACTCTATGGGATGCTTAAAGGGCTGAAAAAAGGCTCAAGGCAGAGAGCTGTCTACACAGAAACGATAGGAAATATCAGGCACGGGGACTTTGGTGGAATTCACACTATCCAAACATGAACCATAGTCCTTCCGTACCATCCAGCATCTTAGAAGGCACGCCTGTATCATGTAATAAACCCAGACTAGCTAGTACCTCCACGGAGAGCTGTACTGCACCACATGGATATGTCAGATCTGGTCCCAGGACAGCACAATCAAATCAGTATAGAACATGGATCTCGGTAATAGGTCCTGCCCTTCAGAGGGCAAATACCATATTAGCAGTGATACACTTTGGGTATAGGACATTAATAGGGTTATACTATCTGGGCATCTTTGCACTGCATCCCATTCTGCAATGTACATGTGCTAACTCTTATCCAGCTATTTTTTCTGGTTTTGTTTATTTTAATACCTCTGGCACTCCAGCAAACACGCCCATCCCAGGGTCCACAGAATACTTTCAGAGCAAAGACATTTATTTCAAAAATCCTGGGGCCTTACATTAGGAAGTTGTCTCAATCCAAATACACTTTGGTGAGTGCAGATTCAAAGCTTGGAGTAAGGCCCATTGGGTAATGAACCTCAGGGGCTATTAATCCACAACCTACAATTTGTAAATGTGCAGGATACTGACTCAGTAGAAAAAAATAATTTTAAACATCTGTGGTATTCTTTCTATTCCAGATTAATTACACTGTTCAGATTGTAATGTTAGCCAGAAATTTCAAGTCTCTCCACTGCTATGTTGAGAATGCTGTATTCTCCTTTGTGTTTATCACTGCTCTGCTACAGTAGGAGGCTTCCTGCCCAACACAAGCTTATGTTCAGTTCTGTGTCCTACATTTATTCCACAGCTCACCTTGCCTGCCTTTTCTTTCTCTCTTTGTCTGTAGTCCTTCTGAAACTCTTTGTTACACAGTATTAATTATTATTATTACTTTTAAGACAAAGGCTGTGTACGTACCCCCACATCACTCCATCAAAATGGTGATATAAATGAAAATCTAAACAGGCTGTTTAATCCTTTTTGAGAAGCTAATAATTATTTTCAATCAGCAAAGACTATTCTGCCATTTCAAAGAATGATTAATGAGAGCAAATGTGTTTGTAATTTATTAGCGGCAGCTTGGGGGGGTGGGGGG
>NW_010424998.1:0-17389 GCF_000710305.1 Buceros rhinoceros silvestris | reverse complement strand
ACCTAGGAATGGCAGCCATAGCATCAACATCTGACAATGTGGAGGCACTTCTGCTCCATATTATAAAGTCAAACATGAGGCTGCTTCTTTGTTGATTTATAATCTGCACAGTGATACTGAGTGCCTGGGTTTTATTCATGAATGGCTTTGCAGTTATTTTTTGTAGAATGTCATGGAAAAAAGAAATCCACTAGTATGTTCCTCTTCCACAACACTCACTCAGCCATCAGTATTCATCAACGTATGCTTCTCTAAGAACAGAAGTATATCACAATAAAACAGGAGGGAAAGGCAAACAAGGAGAAGAAAAGCAGAGGATTGACTGGACTGAGATAGCAGGAGCATTAAACCCCTCTCTCACCACACCTGGTAAAATAACTTTATGGTCTGCACACAGCATAGGGTCTGAGAACTCTGCAGACGAATATGTAATTTCATCTCCACAACACCTTTGCAAGAAGAGAATATGTCCATGTCACGAATGGGAAACTGAGGTATGGCAGGGCTGAAAATTCCTAAAATCTCATCATGTTCTTATCCGTTCACTTAGTTGCCTAAATACTCCTAAAATTTGACAATACTTCTAAAATTTTACTCTTAAGGTTAGATTCCCCCCAAAGAGGGCTCTGACAATTAAATGGGACTTTCTGTGCCTAGACAATCCACCTGACAGCAGTCAAACTCAGCTGTCATTTTGTCTTAAAAGTGTCTTGCTCCTCCAGCACAGAGCTTTCCCCTGTCTAAGCTGCAATAAAACCTAGAAACTAGAAGGGCAACTTCTACCTCTAAATCACTTAAGCATTGCACTTCTCAAACAAACTAATACATGCAGAATTTCCACAGATACAAAAGTCCAGCCTAAGCCATTGCACCGACATTCTACTTGCTATAGGGGCAGCGGACTGTCTGCAATATGCAAATACAGAAAAGCCTCAAAATCTAAAACAATAACATTTTTGCATGCAAAAAGACATCTGTGGGAATATTTAACTTGATACTCAATCATCTCTGAATGGATGGTGTATCCCTTCCAAACTACTGACAGGACCAAGCTGGAACTGGCTGAAGCCCCTGTCCCTCGCTTCCATCCCAACAGGGTGTTTCTTTGATAGCTGGGATCAGTAGCAGCACCATCTGCCCCTTCTTTTCAAGTTGTGTCACTATGCAGAAAGAAAAGCAAACCTGAAAGAACCAGAAGGAAAAATAATGCACAGCATCACAGCAACTCTTTTATCCCTTCTTGTAGTCCCAAAATTTTGCTCTCTCACTTTGTTTTTCGTTTTGAGGGTTGAGGGTGAAACTAATCATTTTACAAACAAGCAATTATTCCTGTCAATTTAGCACTTGAGGGACCCCAGCTGGAGCACTGGGTGTAGTTCGGGACTCCCCAGGACAAAACAGATGTTTACAAATTGAAAAGTCCAATCAAGTTGGTGGAGCACATGACATATGATGAGAAGTCGAGGTCACTGGATTTGTTCAACCCAGAGAAAAGGCTAAAGGAGAGTCTAGTTTCTGTTTGCAAGTTCCTAAAGGGGCTTGAAGAACCAGTGAGAAGACAGACACGGCTTCTTCTCAGCAGTGCACAGCAGAAGGACAAGAGGCAATCCTCAAAACTTACAGCATGAGAGAGTCCAATTACATATGATGGGGAAAAAAAACATAAGAAGCATGGTCAAGCAAAGCAACAGGCTCACAGAGAGGTCACAAAACTTCCATCCTTGGTAATATTCAAACCTTTGCCTGGATAAGGCCCTGAGCAATTTGACCAAATGCTAGCGCTGCTTTGAGCAGGGTGAGGGGATTGACCAAATGACCTCTAACCGTAGCCCATTCTGTGATTCTGCTCAGACCTTCTTGTAACGTGGTAATTAGGAAGATGCAAGTTTGAACTGTTGCAAGAGTAAGAAGGATATGACACACAGGTTGACCTCCAGTGCCCAGCTCTACATGTGCATTTTGAGGAAGTAGTGCCTTAGCTGGTGAGCTGTGTTTTCCAACTTAAGCAACAGTTTCTGCACAAAGAAGAAATGAATGAAGTATCATAAAACTTCTCTGGGCAATCAGAAAAAAAAGAAAAAAACCCAACAAATCATTCTGAAGAAATTCACCTGGCAAACCTACCAGTTTCTGTTCAAGGCAGACATAACCCAGGTAGGCACTGAATTTGGCAGCATTACATGGGTAATATTTTCCTAAGGATGAACTACACTTAACAGCATTTTGCCTGTATGGTAGATACAGATGCACTTCCTTCACCAACTATCAACAGGCACACACAGCTTCTTGTTCCGCCTCATTCTTACTTCACCAATCTATTTACAGTGAACCACACAAGCGAGAACCTTTGGGGGGATTTTGTATGGCACATTATGAATCACATTTTTTGGCCCTTCTTTTGCATCACAGGGTACTGGCCACAGCTGGAAGCAGAACAGAGTCCTCCTCAGATCAATGGTCTGTTCTGATACGACAAATTCTGTGTTTTCATTCTGTTCCCTTTGATGTCTCTCTCTCTTCTCAAGCCTCATCTTGTTTTTATTCTATGCATTGTATTTGGCTGAATTAGACTACAAAGTCTTGCAGAAGACATTGGTTTGAACAAGACTTCAAAAAATAGCTCAGTACATCTGGATACCTCAAGTTGAGTGACACTTTAATATAACTGGCTTTTAACAAAATGATGGACACCTGCTCTTTGAAAATCAGGCTCCTCTTAAGTCCTATGAAGATAAGCACCACAGAAATGATGCACCTGAAACTAATCGACACTTCTGAAAAATCCCGTGCCTTTACCATGATTGATAGAGAACTGTGTGTATTTACAGCATCCTTTTAAAAAAGAGGCACATGTCTGGCTCAAGGGTAACAGCATCACTGGTTTCATACGCAGCTACTTCTCATAGCGCAACACCATATAATCTATTCTGAATAAATGAGAAGAGTGCTAAATGTTTAATGAACGGTGTTTCCACCTGTCTCAAGATAATGAAAGAATCTAAAGCTGCTCTTAGAACTTAAGAGAAAGCAAGAGTAATTAGACACCATCAGCACCTATAACCTTAGGCTGATCACGCCACATTTTGTGCAGAAAGGGGAATTTTTTTTTTTAGGATCTATTCTTTCTAGAAGAAAATAATTCCTTGCTGTTATATTGCTTAGGGAAGTAGCATGAGGGAAATAAAACTCTATTCCACAGATTGTTCTGAACTCCCACTGTTCCGTAAGAATGTTATGGTCCTATGGGCAAGGGACGAGACCTGCAAAACCGGTACAGGGGCTCAAAAGAAAGTGCCCCATTCTTGAATGTTCAAGTAATTACTGCTTGAAGATCTGGACATGAAGATCTGGAGTGTTTTCCTTACCTCATTGCTGATATGGGGAATGACAAACAGGAGAATGACAAACAATACTGAGGCAGAGGTCCCATGCCCACTTTGGCAAAAGCAGACCATCCTTTGACAAGTCCCTCGTTCTGCCTTATCATTCGAAACAGCTTGTGTGCGTTACAGATGAAACAGCGTATCTCTTTGCTAATAGACAAAGTGTGGCATCCAGTCCATGACAGGACACTTGCAGGCTTCTCTCATTGAGTCAAAATGGTGTCAAATTTCTTTTGTCTGTGTTTGAAAAGCAGCCTCCCTCCCCAAGAACATATGTGTGAGCAATGATCTTGTAACTCACACCAGATTGTGACACTAGGCTAGTGCAAGTTATGTTTACGGAGCAGAATGAGTGTTCATCGTCCTGCTGCCTAATGGAATGAAATACATGAATAAATCCAATGCTAATGAGGAATACTATTTATCAGAGTATGGGTTACAAAAAAGACAGTGTTTCCAATTGACCATATTGTGAGAAAAGAACTGCCTTTCCAGTCTGCTGTTGTCCTGGGGCTGCTTAACTGTTCCTGCAGAACCGCTGCAGATGCTGAGTTTTAAGGGCCTGCTGGCAGCACCAGCACTGTCTCTGGCTGCTGGACAGGGGAAGTGGAACTCCTCAGATGTGAAGTAAAAGCAAAGATCTTACTCTACATACTCAAAATGCTTAACTGGAACTACAGTGCAGTAATGATAAGTGAATAAGTATCTGAGGGGACATACTGAATTTGGTTCTATGTATCAAAGCAGGTTTATCCTGGTTTTAAAGAATGCAAGAAGGAACACAAACCAGTTCACCAAAGAGATGAAAGTTACTAAAAAAGAAAAAGTCACAATAATAAGTGGAAGGGTAGTGAAAGAGAGGTGAGAGGATGAAACTGACGCTGGTCTCAGTGAGTTACATGGGACTGAGACAGAATGTGTAAAGGGCATGGCAGCGCAAAACAAGATGATGTAGGAATACTGAAAACTGAACTAGCAAAAACCTTGACAGAGAACAAAAGAATGTCTGAGGATCTGAAATAGGCTTTTACAAAGGCCAGCATTAAAATAAGGAGATAGTGAATATGTCCTAAGATATGGTTTAAGCATATCGGAGAATAAGAAATAAAGATGGTGGTATAGCATCTGCCACCATCAGGCTCAAAGAATAATGGCATAAGTGAATCTAAATGAGTAAGAGCTTGGAATACTGTTGGTCCTAAATGGTTGACACCTGACAATATTCAATGATCAAGAAAACAAGTAAGCACAAATAAGAAACACACACTACCATAAGGCGTGAATCAGAGTATGACTCCCTACCTGTAAAAAAAAAAACCAAAAGAAACTGTGAAAACGAGAAACATCAAGGCAGCACAAAGGAGATAAATCTTCGGCTGTTGTCAATAGACGTTGAAGTCTTTTTTTCTCTCTTTTTTGCTTTGCATTACTGTAGTCATACAGTGGTTAGACACTGATAAAAAACCCTCATGTTTCAGCTGTCAGATCTTAAATATGGAAATTCAAGATAGTCCTAGAGAGAAAAGTTATGCATGTGCTTTATTTGATTCAGAATGAAGTACTCTGCACATCAATCAACTGTTCTAATAAATGAGGAATCAGACAAACTATATACAAATAATTTCTGTATTCAGAAAATCACTTTTTCTGGATACCTATTGTGACAGCTGCTCTGGGAAAAACTGAACTGAACATATATTTCATAGGACACTTGAGTTTGACCATATAATTCAGCACACCTTGTATTATACAGGACAACTGCGGCCACACAACCTCAGGTAGACATACTACCTTGGTGAAAAAGCAAGCATTATTAGTAGGGTTTACTCTGAGGGTGCACCCTCTAGCTCGGCGCTGAAAGTCCACACTGCAGATTAAATGTGACTGCAAATACATCAGTTCAAAACTCATTGCAAACAGAGCCTCAGTCAGTCTAAGATAAAACTGGAGTCTTCCACAAAGGCAAAAGTGATAGACAGATTTATAAATAAAACAAAGACACATTGTTTTACAGAAATATATGATGCCACCTTGAAGGGGAGAATGGAATCCAACTGCTACACAAAGAGACTAGCGACATACACTGCTGTCCTCCTAAGGCTTTTGTCAAACTGTATTTTTCTTAAGCTTTAGACAAGACACATTACCTTTAACACACACTAAATAGACTCTATTAAAGCCTCATGGGGAACCTAGGCTTTACCAGGTTAGCACGGGTTAAAGTTGCACATGCTAACATCACACCTTTAAGTCTTTGTCTAGACAGAGCATTAGAATAGATAACTTGTTTGAGGATGTAAGTATACAGAATTAGATAACAAACTGTTCCAACAGGTGTAAACAAAAAGTCGATGTGCTGACAATGGATTGCAGAAGACAGCAGCAGTAAGTTGGGTTCCTTGGGGATGCCTGTCTAACTCTATTAATGACCCTGACAGGTGCTGTCTGAATGGGGCCAAAACTATGTGGTAACTGGAAATATCACAAATGCCTCATCTACTTAGAGAATGTACCATACTACACAACAGCATTCAAGCGCCTGCATTGACAAAGGTAATGCCATCATGCAGAGCGTTCAAAGGACTTCGGGGAGCGCATCCCATGCACCATTAGCCTGTATTAATCCGAGCTGCTTTGCACGTTCTTCTCCAGCGCTCAGCGGGAATGCACAGCCAATTTACCTAGGCATCTGTGGGGAAAGGTAAGGGGAATGTACAAGGCGCTGGAGGAACTGAGTGACTTGACCTGCGGGGAAGCTGTCCTGAAGGGAAGTTGCGTTTATAGATCTGATCTTCAGCCTTTCTCACCAGACAACTGTCAATGTACCAAAGGGGGTGGGTTCCTAAACTAGGTTATATAACTAACCTCACTTTGTCAACCCACGCTTCCAGTCAGGGAAGCCCAGGTCTGAAGGTTTTCTTTCCCAATAGCTTTAATGGGCAGAGACATTCAGTTAAAAGTTGTTCCATGTCAATAACCATCTCCTGGCCATAACAAATCAAACAGTGCCTGATTTGCATACAGAAGGCAGTTTATCCATACAAAAATACATCGATGTTTTCAATTGCAAACTCCATCAGCTGGCTACTCAAATTTCTAAATACTTAATATTTCAATCAAGGCAACATCTAAACTCTGCCAGTCATCTCTCAGGCACAGAACTCAACCAACCAACAGGTCATCAGGAAAATATTTTCTCTGCACAAGGATCCTGTGCTAATAGAACAGCCGAGCTAAAATGTGTTTATTCCATTTCCTTTGATCCCAGAATTTCGGGGTTTAGTATTAAATCTCCTCAATTTTTCCATGTTTCTGTGTAACTGACCATTTGGGTCCTGAGCAGTTTAACCCCTCCAAAACACATCGTAACAACATATTCCTCAGGCTTTCAAACCATGGCCTATCACCATTGTGTACCAGAGCGATGTTGCTGGAGCTAAGGCAGATAACATAGTGGTTACCTATTTGTCCAGCGTCCTTGTGTCCAGCTAAAACAACAAACAAGAGGAGAGATAAATGAATAGTGGAAGCTGATAGTCAGGCTCACATCTTTTGTCCCTGAAGAAAAAAATACATATCTCTATTACAGATGAGTGGATAATTGCACAGGTACTTTCTCACCAGATGAAAATTCCCTGTAGGGTTCTCTGTGGTTACAAGAGGGGCAAGAAGACCCAGAAGACTGTTAAAATACAAAGCAAGTTTCCCCATAACAATACACCCTTGCTATCTAGCTTATTAATTGCAGCATGTTTTATTTGACTGTACCTCCCTCTGCTTCTAAAAATAGGACTGTCAAAAGGCATCGCTGTATCAGCCAGTTCCTCTCTGCAAGTTAATCTATTATACAAGAAAAGGACTTTACAAATGGCTACATTAAAGACATTTAATGAAGTCAAAGCAGCTGTTTTAAAACATATTCAAACAAAATCTAGTCAATGAGATTTGGCCTCTGAATTTCATGTTGTACTATTAGGTATGTAGAAATTGAGCTTTTCAAGGGAATGAATTCTTTAAATTAAGTGAAAAGTCAGGCTATTTGAGCACCTCATTATACTCCGTATTGAAGATCTTTCTCATCCATATTATCCTATTAAGGATTGCAGTGATAACCACAACTGTATTCACTGGTGTAATAAAAGGACACACGCAGCACTCGAGCCTGTGCTTTTGATACTTCTGTCCTTATTCAAGCTCAGTTCCTATTTATCTCCACAGAAATATTGTTACAGGATACGGAATTAAGCCATGTGTTTTTAACCCAACAATATATTACACCCAGTAAAAATGTAATTTTCTGGGCCTTACAAAATATCAAAGCTTCCGATCATTATTAATTACTTATGCATGCATATTATTTCTCCTTCCTACTGACAGATCTTTGAAGCAGAATGGGTGCATCTCCTTCAGGCTATTCTGCTTTAAAAGGGTCAGCTTGAAAACCACATTTTTGTTACGCCTATCAAATGTGGTATCCACAACAGTAAAAAGAACACTTAAGGCTACTGCAACTGAAAGAAACAACAGCGAAATATATATCTGACATTCGATTATGTGCCTATCCTTAATAAACCGGTGTAGGCATGTTTTGCATGTTCAAGCTCTCATTTCTCTCTTACTCAACGATCTCAAGCATTTCATCAGGGAATTAAAAACTTCCATGTTTTTTTAATAATTCAGAGTATATTAGCTCAGTGCACTTCACCAGAAAGTGCATATTTCTAACCAAGAAGTTTTAAGGATGGTCCCTTTAAGTAATTCAGAATAAAAAAAGCATTAAGTCAGGTGGCCCTGAGTAGATTTTACACTGGAGTTTTAGTGATAAAATGTGGCATATGTATTCCATTCCCTGCCATGAAAGGGATGCCTGTTGCACCTCCTAGAACATGTAATGCACGGGAAATCATGGCTTTCAGGTAAGGGCACAAACCTGCTTTAATTAAAGTCAATTTGAAATCTGATATTAATATCAGTGGGAATAAGTGCCAACCTTTATTTCTTCAGGAATCAGTTTAATTCATTGTGCTTCAGCTAGCAATTCTGATTCCAATCTATCACAAAATACAACATTAACTTTGTTAAACCCAGAAAATCAAATTAACAATGGTTAAAACACATATTTGTTTGTGTTGCAGAAGCAATCAATAACTCCTGGAATACATATTCAACAGTAGCATTGTCATGATTCACAGAGCATAAGCAGATGGATATATACAACCGGCACTTTTTAAACTACGAGATACGACATCAATTAATACTCTTTTGTTTAGTTAAGCTCTATGATCTCTTCCATCACATTCTGCTTTTTCTCTCATACTCCTCCCATTTCCTTTTCCTCCCACTCTCTCTCATCATGATGTTCCCTCCCCCTCATCCCCTCTATTCACCCAGTCCTGCCTCCTGTGCACTAAGCATCATCAACAATGCCACCCTGGTACACCAAACAGTACATCTTATCCTCCAGCCATGGCTTCCAGAGCCTTTTATTCTCTGATGATTTGCTTCCATACACTGCAAAGAAGCGTGTAAGGTCCAAGGTGGATGACTGCATGCTAAATTGGGGAATGTGACCAACCTTCCACGTATCCTCTTGGCAGAGTGAGTTACTCACCACCCTAAGGTGCCTTAGTTTCAGCAACATGGCCAAGTGGATTGCACACACGCCTGGGAGCCCAGAAACTCCTGAGTGCCAGTAATAGCTTTAACTAATGATTCTTTCAATGGATCATGACAATTCATCAATCCTCTTTGTCTCAGATTATCTGCCAAGATTGGTATAATAACACTTTGCTCACTTTCCTCATAGGATTTTGCAAGAAACAGTCTGACATCCAAATTTTGTTCTCTCTCTATCCATGCTTCAGTTTCATTTCTTTCAAAGAAAATTATACTTTTTCAATGAAGGAAGAACTCAGCCCTTCTACAGTCAAGTCTGTGTTGCTCTCTGACGATGAAAACCTCAAGTTTTATTATCCTTTTATTAAGAGACATATGCAAAATCAAAAGTCGAACAGAAGGCTGTTACTCCCATTAAGAAGAGATATGACAGGAAAAAGTAAACAAGGAAGATGAAAAATGGTGTTCCCTTTAAATTAGAACAAATTCGTGTCCCGGAATAGAAGATGGAGCAAGAAGATGCATGCTTTCAGGGGAAAGAATGTTAAGTGCTGAAGACATTGACTAAATTGTTCAAGAACACTTTATGCTTACTTAATGACTGATTGCTCAGTGATGTTCCCAAGGTCAGCAAAACCTTGCGCATCTGTCATCTGAATGCCAGTTCCATGAGTTAAAGTGACCAAAATTGCAGTAACTTTTGATAGCTGACATTTTTAAAGGCTGTGTCCCTTTATGATATTGTTTATTTATTTAAGCGTAGTCAGAATATATGTATTCCATCCATTTAAGAGTAAGTCCTAATGAACTGCACTCATGTCCAAACATTCAGACCTTCCTGTATCAACCCTCTAAAAATTAAAAAAGAAAAGGAAAAATCTTCCAAGAAACCTGTCTTCAATTCTCCCATTTCTCCTCCCCAGAGATGTTGTAGAAGAGACAGCACAACCTAAAGGTCAACAGATTCTTGCTCTGGCAATAAATGGAGGAAGCAAATTCCATAGTAATAGATTCCCGACTCAGATGTGGCCTGTATCCAGCCCCTCAGCTGACTGTTAGCCCAAGCTTTGCAGGTATCTCCAATTCCAAGGCAGAGGAGACATTCTTTTCATTAACCAGGAAAAACATACTTATGGCTTTGGGATTTCAAGCTAAGTCTTTATCTTGCCACCTTAAGCATATCAAAAGGCAGCAGAGATCAGAGAACAGGACCATGGCACCGTTGCATGGAGGACACAAGTGAACACATACAGCTGGAACTTCACGAGGCCTCTAAGGTGTGGCACCATAAAAAGTGTTTTGCCATGAGCTAATGACGAGGTTTTAAAAGCATAAATATACTGAAAAGAAAGGTGACAGATGCCTATTTTTCAGCTTTTTGGACATCTAGAATCAGCATAAGAAGGAATCTGTTACAAAAGCTGCACACGCTCTCTCTGCTAACTATAATTTTAAATGATTCAGCAAAACGTAACATGAAGAAAACCCGTTCATACCAAAACTGCTATTCCTAGAATTCCATTTGCGTGCCATGACAGCACAATATAAATCTTCACAAAAGGATTAGAAAAATGAGTAATTAAAAATGCCAATTTATACATACACGAAACACATTTTTATTGCTAAAATTAAGTGCTTATAATGGGAAGCAATTGTTAAGCTATACAACACTTGAGATTTCATGAACTAAATCTACAAATGACTTGGGTGCCTAACTCCACCTTTAGGTACCTCAGGTTAACATTTCAGCATTACTGCAACCCACGGATCCTTTTCAATCGCTGCTTAAAATTAAGGGCAGAGCAGGAGATCAACAGGTAGGGCACATGCCAGACTGTGAAGCTGCTCACAGCTCTACCTCATATCTAATCCCTGCTGGAAATCTCACATTCAACATTTGGGGGGAGTTAAGGGAGAGCAGCAGGGTCAGGGCACACATCTGTCAGGATTAGGGCACATGCGTACACACGCATTGGGAAACAGGTTCTGAAGTCTCCTCTCTGATTCATTAAATGAACTTGAACCCATTCTCCTATTTCTCTGGGAAGTGGCCAAATGTCAAAGCCATTCAGCGTTTTGAAAAAATCTGTCTCAATCTGTCCTGTTATAGCTGCTCCACTTTGTATAAACATTTGTGCATTTCTTAGAACACACACATGAATCTGGGTCTCCCATATGACCACTTTAACTAGCAGGTTACTCTCACAGGCTATGAATTCCCAGTGAAGTAGAAAAGCTTCAATAGGAGGTGTTTGCCCAAAACATGCTATGGACTCAGATACTGGAAACCTGCATTCTCTGTGGCTCCAAATCAGACCAAACTCAAACATGGTCTGAATACCGGCCTGCTGTATTGCATCCTCCCTCATAAAATAAAATAAAACGAAGTAAACCAAAACAAAATAAAATAAAACAAAATAAAACAAAATAAAATAAAACAAATTTAAGTTGAATTTCTCTATCCTAACCTGTGACACACTGGCTTTCAAGGGATTTCATACTGTTTCTTGAGAAATGATACCCTGGAGTGAACTTCACTAAAGATTCTGAGTAGGAAAAACACATCATCCCAGCAATGTGGAACTGGGGTCCTACCAACCCACTCAGCCAGGGCAGCCACTGCTTGGTCTGAGCACTAAAAGGTAGGGAGAAGAAAAGGACAAAGAAGTACTGGTCACAACCAGAGCAAGCTAAGCACAGGTATTTGGCTCCTCCTAAAATGGTACAAAAAAAAGCTCGCATAAAAATAATGTAACAGCCAGTTTGGGAGCCAGCTCAGGTATGGATAAATATTCCCTGAGCACACCAACCCACCTCCAGAATAATCTGGCTTCCTTTCAGCCCCAGCTCAGGAAGCTCCCATGACAGCAACAGGAAGAGGTTATCCTGCGGTACATTGAACCCTCGCAGTCTTTAGAAGCTGCCCAGACAAGAGGTATTTGTCAGCAGCCTTGCGTTAGCAATAATTTGGTTGTAAACAACAAAATTTAACCCAAGCTCATCCTGAGCAAAACAAGCCGCTTAGTGACAAAGTGTTAGGTTCTCTGCAGTTATCCTGTCCTAAGATGAAGGAATAAAGGCTTCTTCACACCTCTGGCCAACACAGCTATACTTGCAAGTGTCTAGTGACGCATACAAAGCCTAAAGCTGCACCTACCAGACAGCAACAGCGAGAGATGTTCGTTTTAGTGACGCACACACCAGTGTTCATGGGACTGGGTATTGTTGACAATGGTGTATGTGCGTGTACCTGGTAATGAAAAATTAAATCATTCTCAAATGTCTACTCGCTTCCTGCCAAGAGCATTATTATCCACGTGGAAACGACAGGCAATTACTCATCTGCTCTGAGGTCTCTCTTGTTCAGAGCACCATTCAGTGACCACCCTCACATTAAATTTGGGCTTGTCTACACATGGAGTTGTTCCTGATTAATTGTTCTTGATTAATGTCATGTGAGGCCAGAGCATCCACATGTGGCATTAATCAGAAATAGCTTTATGGGTAGACAAGCCCTTATTCACAATAGGAGCTCTAACAATATCAGGAGGAATGGTCCATGCCTAGCACCTCTTGGGACAGATACTTCTTCTGTAACACAGTGTAAGACATTCCTCAGCTGATGGCTCCAGCCATAAGACATCCTCAGAATATACACCTAAGCCCACGTAAAGCACACTCCCAAGTACTTTTCTTAAAGCCAGGGGTGTGGACAGATGCTCAATTTGGAGACAAGGGTGCAAATGCTCTCTACTAATTGTTCTCTCTTTCGATGGACATCCCTGCCCTCAAGAACTGGAGGGTCCACAGGAATCAGTTCCGAACTCTTCAAGCTTTGCTGATTTTGGTCAAGTAGCAAAGAAAGGGGGGTTGAGCTCACTCAGCTGACTCTGCCTGAAGCAAACCAGGCTGCGCTTTCCTCACTATCAGCTCCTAAACTCCCTTCTTTCTTGGTAGCCAATGAATCTTGCAGACTCCTTCCTTCCTTGTCCTGGTTTTAAGCCCTCATTCTCTCTTATTTTCTCTCCATATATTTCTGATGCATGCAGACATCCTTCTTTCTCAGCAAGTTTGGGTGTTGGGTTTGTTGTTTTTTTTTTCTCAGGCTGGTTCAATTACATATCGTATTATCGAGAGCCAAACTGTTATTACTTCAAGTGTCACAATTCAAAAGTACTTTCTTGGACAATTATTTACTGGTTTATTGTTGGTTTTGTTTTGATCTGCTGGGCACCCACAACCTACTCTGGCAGTGAAGAAAATTTAAAGAATAATTCTCAGCAGAAGTTATTAAACCAATGTCATCTGAGCACTCTAGTTTTCTTATTTATATACACAAAGCTAAAGTAGTACTAAATTTACTAGCCAACATAAAACATACTTATTTTGAGAGAGACCTTATCTGGTGAATTTTTATTTTCCAGGTTTTATATTAAAATGTTTCTATTTTTATAATGAGTTAAAATCTGAAAATTGATTTATACAGCCATTAATAAAAAAAAGTCTGTAAATATAAACTGGTGTGCTATTACCTACATTTTCTTCATTTTTAAAAATCTTATTTGTCAAGTTTTGAGTGTTGAGGTTTTCTGGTTACTGGGGAGGGCTGGGTGCAGATGGGGATTTTAACTGCCTGTTTATTTCATAGGGAAAATGATACCTCTGTGTGTTAGATGTGGCTTTGGAATTCTCTTTTAACAGTACATCACTTGTTTTAGACCAGGTGTTGACTGGTCAAATTACAGGAACATGAAGCATAATTTGTACTTGTCACGAAGGCAGCCCTTTCTTAAAGCCATTAAGTACTATCTTTTTCACCTGATTCAGTGAAAAAAGATCTAAATGTGTGGTGGGCAGTTACACCCTCTCAATGTGCCTCCACCCACATCACCCTGGGATGGTGCTTTGTTATCTGAGCACTGGAATCACGCTGGACCCAGCTGGAAAAGGGCGAAGAAAGCCATGTGGGAGGAGCAGAGCTCTTAGAAACCATTCCTGGTTTTGTAAATAGGAAAAAGCATTTTAATTCAAGATGATGTAGTTTCCAAGTGATTAAGCCAGAGAGAAAGATGACTTATTCTTCCAGTGGTATTGGGAGAGGCATGTAGGAAGAAGCATGCACACAAGGGTGCAAACTGCCAAACAGAGGGGCCAAAAACGACATTCCTAAAATCTCAGGCTAAGATTATCATTAGGCAGTCATTTGAGATTATAGGCGCAGATAAATAAATCAAAGGTGTTGGTACCGAGGTCCCTACATCTGCAATTCAAACAGTCTGGGGAACTTACTTCAGACTGGGCTTAGTCCAGTCCCCTGAACTGAGAGTGCATTCCCCAGCCAGCTCAAAGTTGTTCAAGGAACACATCGCAGGCTTGGACCATCACCGGTGGTTTTGGTGTACAAGCAGGGTGAAACTTCTGGTTTAGTTTCTCTGAAAGGTAACACAACAAAAACACACATGCCAAAAACATTTTGCAATCTAAAACAGAGTTCAGTAAGTGGAGACAATTGGGGAATTAACTCCAAAACTGCATTGCTGCTTCAGTCTGGAACACCATGCACAGCCTCAGGCACCTGAATAAAACAATCTTGATTTCCAAAGCAGCCAAATGCCAACAGCACCCACTGACTGTTCATCTTCAGAAACAAAAACATAACATTAAGATACATAACAATAGCCAATTAATAGAAAAACACACACACACAGAGAAGAAATACTGAAGCTTCATCTATTCTTTCTAATGCCTCATATGACCAATTAGTGAATTAGAACTTCTAAGCAGTGTTTAGAGCAGGGAACTGGAAGCCAAATATTCAGGGCAAAAGCTACAGAGGTGTAAGGCACCTCTGTGTAGATGTGCCAGCTGTGTAGATGGCCAGCTCATACTGAAACCACTGAAGCCCTGTGAGGTGCCTGAATAACACTGTGCCTTCTGCCTCCTTCTCCACCAAATAAACCAGGACAAATCGTTTTACAGTTTCTGGGGATCGATCAATGGGTCTCTGCTTAGGCAGTTACATAATAATTTTGCACTTCATCACTTCAAATGCAAAAACAACCAAGAGACTTTCAGACTGTAGATAAAATAATAGTACACTGTATTTCTAGTTTCTTATTCAATGGATGCTACATAAAGTGGGATTGATTTTGCAGCTATTGCACTTGAGCGGCTCCTATTTGGTGCAATGGGCGCTTGTGTAGAAAGAACTGCCGTGGAAGCAGTCCCCCTAATGCACTTATTGACAAGATTAATTCTCAGTTTTCCTTCAAAACAATTACAACCTGCATCACCATTCCGGTGTTCTTAGATGGTTTCTGTACACTTCCCCATATGGTGTTAGCAAGAAGTTTTTAAAACTCATATGGCAAAAAGCTTGATTTAAAAACACAGTAAAATCCCTAAACTGGGCCGTATGTAGGACGTTCCGCTGGGTGATCTCTCCGTATTATGGAACGGCCTCCCAATTTAAATAGAAGTCAACCCAATTTACAAAATGGGATTGGACAAAACACTAGAGAGCATAGCATGTTACAGTGTGGGGAGTCATCAGGCACACACAGTACAGATGCACTGCCGAATGACCTAACTTGCCCATTTGCATCTCTAATTTCTGTGATATGATCTCCATTCCACACTGCAATTATTAAAGAAAGAAATTAATTTCTTGGTTTCAAGGAAGTTGGGAGAGTAATAGAGTGGTGAAGAGGGGAAATCAAATTTTGCAGAACCATAATTCCAAAATAATTCAGAAAAGAAAAATCCTGTATGTGTAAAAAGAGGGTTAAAGGTTATGGAAGAGAATTGACGTTGAGCATACTGTTAAAAGAAAAAGTTTACATTACTGGAATAGTGGTGACAAAGTCACTCTATTTTCTATTTTCTGCTTCTATTGTATTTGAGATGTTTTGTTCTCTTCCCCTGCCATTTGTTTTTATATTTACTGTTCCATATACCAATTAAGAATTCTTACCAGGTCTTCCAAGCAGTAGAAATTTAAATGAGATTACAAAAAGAACCTCAAAAACAGAGTGAGATTTCAAATGGATCATTGAAACCAATGCAAAATTCTTTTACCAGAAGGGGAAAAGGGTAATGCTTTTTAAGAGTGCCTTCAAATTAATTCAAAATGAGTATCACTTACTTTCAGTATGTCAGATTTGGCAGGTCTGCTCTGAGGTTAATGTGAAATAGAATGTAAAAATATTTTAAGATTTTTATTCTCCGAACTGGAATACTGTGACCTGAAAGCTTTGGGAAACCAAAGGACGTATAGTGCCCTAAGGTATATTCTACTGAGGGAACAGAATCGGGGTGCAAGTTGCTCAGGGTACGAGTTGCTGCTTCTCCTTCTGCTGCATGCCATAATGCAAAAGGCATCTGTCTGCACATTACTTGAGGGGATCTGCGGTCCTCCCAGGAAATGGTTCCGCACTGGATAAGCCAGCAAAATAGGAAGCCTAAACTTCCCCCCATGTCACTGAACTCCCATCTTTGCCTCCTGTCCCATGCCAACACGATGGTTGTGCTTTGACCAGAATCACAACTGGTCTTGCACATTTAAAATTGTTCATTTTTTGCTAGCAAAAGCCAACCAATAGTAAACAAGGCAACCTTCAAAAACTGCTGCCTCTGCCATACCAGCGGCCTTGTCCGTACCAGTGTTTTCTGCTGAGTCTCTCAGGACTAACAAGGCCAGTCTAACCCCATCGGTACCAGCGATGCTTGGCGCAGATGAAGCTCGCTAGCCGTGCGTATTTCAAACACCGCCATCGAGACCTCGTGGCCTGGCACTGCAGTGCCAAATTTGCCAGTGACTGGTTTGCCTCCTCCAGCACTTCCACGGTTTTAAGAGGAGCTGTGCACCCACCCATTACCAGGGCTCAACAACCTAAAACAAACAAATAAACAAAAAAAAGGAGTAAAACAATAACAAAAACCAAACAAACAAAAAACCCCACAAAACACAACAAAACCTCAAAATTCGCTTAGGGAAGAAAGTTCTTCCCCTCCTGTAGCAGGCCCGTTTCAGGGCATCTTGGCTCTCCGGTGCTGTGCCACTGCCCACACACAGTCATCACACTCTAGCACTTTGTGCCCTTATTTTTTGGCACCAGGTGACACGACCTTCTCCTTTCTTCTTTCCAAGAACTTTGCCATTCCTTACACCTATGAAGAAGTTTGGAAAAGGCTCACACAGAGCCGAACCGCAAGGCCTGCGGAGTTTGGGGCGGTTCCCTGGGCCCAGCAAGGGCCTGGGCCGCAGCTCCCTGTGAAGACGGCAGGTCCCAGCTCACGGGAACAACAACCAACGCCTGTGAAAGCGGAGCCTGCCCCCGGTCCCCAAAGCCCGGGGGCGGCCCACCCGGCCCCCTCCCCGCTCCCCGCAC
>NW_010424997.1:0-1876 GCF_000710305.1 Buceros rhinoceros silvestris | reverse complement strand
CTTGGTTGGTCAGCCATCTTTAAGCATGTTACCTTAATATCTGAACAAGAAATACTATGTGTTCAAGTCTACTTCTATTTTCATTTCTGATACATACTAACAACAGCACAATTAATAGTAACTGGATCCCTAAAGACAATTATTCATTCATTTTACATAGGTGACATCTCCCAAATGTAAACATGTGATATAAAATACACTGTCACTGTAGCAAAGTACAATAGTACTGGATGACTTTTGCAAGCTTTTTCAGCTCCCCCATTTATCGTTCAGGTATTCCTGAATGGGTACATTTAAATAAAAATAACGGTTAGGATGTCTTTGAGTTATGGGTAAAACTTCCTTGCATAAGTAAGTCTGTAGAGGCGCTGCTTAAATTAGTGAAAATGAGCAGAAGAAAGGATCATGCATCAGGACTTCCTCTCTAAGCTATAACGCTTTTCCTTAAAGTGCCTGAGATTCTGGCAACAAGTGAATGATTGAAGTAGTGAAAGGGGTTCTGTTTCGTTTGTTTCGTCTTCTGTTTTTTCCCTCCTTTGAAAGAAACCAGATGTAACTTAGAGCTGTAAACAACTGGGAAGCTCTTGTTCGAAAGATCAAGGACCCTTGCAAAAATTCTGGCGCAAGAAACCACTGAGACAGATAAGGTCTGGATGAAACTGGTATCATGGTCTGGCGCAATGCCCAAAGGAACAGAACACGCGCAGTAGGAGCGGGATGAAAAGCCACTTTATCCCTGCGACCACCAGAGAAGACCACCAGGGTGCAGTGCACTTGCATGAAGAGGCGGGGACGGATGGAAATGAACATTTGCATGCAAGGCGGGGATTGTCATACACGTGTATAGACATGTGACGTAATCTCATAAATATGCATATACTACGATCATAAAAAGAGGCGTCAGCAACTGGCCGGTGTGCACTAATTTTGGAAAGGCGCCAGGGCCTTGTTGTGCACCCAGCGCTGAATAAAGTATACCTACTTTACAACTCTAAAGCTTGTGGAGTTCTGGTTTTCCGCAAGTCACAAGGTCATTTGAGAAAACACAATCGTCCCATAAAAATAAAGGACTTTCCAAATGCCAAGAGGTGGCAGTGCTGCCACAAAAGGTAGACTTCATGTCTGTAAATTAGCTACTACAAAACTTACTTCTCCTGAAAACTCATGCCATTTTCACAATGCTGCAAACTGGCAAAACTCCACCATGATTACTAGGAAAGCACCAAGTGGCATACCTTCGCGATGTCATTGATTAGTTCCTGGTATTTATTTTTTGCATTCAGTGTCCCCAGTTCTGTCAACTTCTTCAGGCCTGTCTTGATTTTATCTTTTTTTTCTTGAAGACTTAAGTTGCCATCTTCCTTTGCAGACATAGATTTTTTCATCTTATCAGGAGTTTTCGCATCACGAATGGCCCGTTTCTGCATAGCTCTTTGATGCTCCATTTCCTAAAAAAAGAGAACAAAAAATTACGAGTTCATCAACAGATCAATTTTAAGGTGACAAAGAACCAGAAACGGATTGTCTGAACTCCAGCATAACATTAGGATTAAGAGCGTTGCTTAGTCATTCCCGTACTGACTTCAGTGAATCCACACCAGGTTTGCTAGCATCGGATGGGGCACACCTGACACATAAGGGGAGAAGGATCCTTGCACAGGAGTTGTCAGGGCTCATTGATAGGGCTTTAAACTAGATTTGAAGGGGGAAGGGGATAGAGTCTGGCTTGCTGGGACTAAACCAAAGAGCTGCACATCAGTGTTAATCGGACAATGTCCCAGAGAGCTACTTGGGTATGCTGGAACAGCAGAGATCAAGTGCGCTATGCCCAGGGATAGGTCAGATACAACGGTCACTGGCTGGCCAGGAGTCGAGG
>NW_010424996.1:60300-63194 GCF_000710305.1 Buceros rhinoceros silvestris | reverse complement strand
GAAAGGGAAGGGGAAAGGGAAGGGGAAGGGGGAGGGGAAGGGGAAGGGGAGGGACACATCCCCACAAACAGTGACTACAAACACTGGCATCAAAGAGGAAACTGTGAAAGCATCTTAAGATAAAATGAATATATTTCTTACTGCTGTGCATTTTGCTGTGTCTGTAATGTACTCTATCAAATCACTTGAATAAGGAAAAGTTCACTTGCTTCTGGGAATGAAACCCCTGCACATTTCAACTGCCTGAAAAGATATCACTTAAGATAAAATCAGTACAGAACCAGACAAAAGAAAAATCAAATCTGGTAAGTACTATATTCTCTGCATTGTCCTCTAGATTTCATCTGTAGCAGAGGTTAAAAAAGACATTTTACTTTGTACAGCAGAAGTCCCATTTAGAGTTTCTACTGCTATTAGATGCTGAGCTGATACTCAGACCACAGAAAGGATTCTTCAATCTACCAGGTTTTCACTTGAAAACCCCAGAAATTTCTAAAGGAAATAGGTACCCAAATCATTTAAGAAGCTATTGCCTTCTAAATTCTTTAGCTTACCTTCTAACCTGAAGGTCACATAGGGAGGGGAAATGTCCTTTAGAATGCAAGCATTATGTATGAGGAGATACAGATGCTCTTTCTTAGCAAACGAAGATAAGACAGGTTGGTTGGTTCCCTCTGTAACTCTGTTTCCCTGGATCTTTACAATCTGAAACTCCCAACTGAATCTGACATATTAATAGTGCTTAGTCAGTAATTGATATCTTTTTAATGAGGAACTAATTATTTTCTGTTAGGTTCTAATTATTATTACTTGTTGCTTTTACTGCTACTCTGTTTATCTCCCAAGAAAAAGGGAAGTGCCATTATTTTAGGTATTAAACAAACTCATAAAATGGGCAAATCGTTGATAGAAGTTTACATGCTAAATGGACACAGAAATGGGTGAGAAAGGAAATGGAAGCACCTATGGTCTTAAAAAAATTCACAGCAGAGGCAAAACTAGAACTGCCATTGTCTTTCTCTGGGCTTTTTTCTGTCATGTCTTATAGTCGGTCTGATTTTAATGATCTGTTCCTTAGAATTAGTGGACTCCAAATTTGCCAGTAAAGCTAACCTTATGAAGGAAGATGGTACAACGTACAACAAAAATGTGAGGATGCATTCTGGTTTATTTTAGGATATACAGCCATCATGCAGTCCAAATGTAACTACAAGCAATAAAAGTATTCTCTTTAGTCCTAAGCAGCCTTCTCAAGAGTGCTCACATGGAAGGCAGTAGAATCTGAAAATGATAATCAATACCTGACAGTTAAAAAAAAGAAAATTCCTTCTGAAACATTCAGAGAAAATGCTCTGATACATAGAAAGAGAGCAGTAGGTTGAGAATCAATTCTTACCATCAGCAAAGGAATGGCATATGGAAACCTAGATTAAAGCTTTTGGAAAGGATGTTGGCCTTACTGACCTTTTTAATAAGCTTATTTTCCAGGTTTTGTGATTCTGTTGGGCTGCCAGATATGGCAAGCTACCAACACTACTAATACTCTAGCTGTCTACAAGATGCAATAGTGATCCTAATTAAGACCAGCAATGCAAGCACAAGCATTGAATGTAAATTGCAACATTCAGTTGATTATTTATACAAGAATGAAAATTCTCTTCTCTTGATTAAATTCCTCTTCAGAGGCTGAATTTGTAATTGACCATTTCTCTGATATCTTGAGAATAGTAATTAGAATGAGCAGCTTGAACCTCTTTTATTTGTGAGAAAATCACGAAAACCAGCGTAGTTATAAGACTCTCCATGACGTGTAAGTTACACTAATAATATTTCTAAATGTTTCGATTGATCTCTCCTTTGAATGCCACACAAATTCAACTTAGGGTTTTCTTTTACACCCTTCAGACACAGAGAGTGGGAATGACTTCAAAGCACAAAGAGACTGGGAGATTCAATGTCTTATTTCCTAAGGGGCCTTTTATACTCTCCAGTAACTAGCAAATTTCAGTAGACTGCACCTGATGAGCAGATTTTCAGCCTGCCAACATATTATATAAAAATCTTGTTTTGATCTTTGTATACTCAAATTTCCTTCAGCTGGCACTAATTACACCAAAACTTCTGAGACAAAAGATGACATATCCTATCAAACACAGCTAAGGCCAGAAATATCACAATTCACAGCTAACCATGTTATCTAGCTATAGGCCATGCACAGAGATCATCTCCAATTTTGGCTCCTGCTGCTGCTTGAGGCAGGTGAGAGAATGGGCTTTGGACCTGTAGCACTACAAAAAGCTGACATATGCTGGAGGATTGCTAAGACTTGACAGCTTCTTTGATGGTATCACCCACATAAAACAGATGGAAATGTGGTTGTGAAATTCCTATACGTTGATTTCCTGTCTGTGGTATCAGCTAACTAAACAAATAAGAACTTCTAAGCCATATGGTCCTTCAAATGGCTCTTGATTTGTTACTTGAAGGGAAGGAGAAAAGTGAGCTTTATTACACAATACTGAACTGAAAATAATTTTTGAGAAGCTACTATTTAGAATATTTCCTCATATGGCTGTTGATGACCAAAAAACCAAGAACTGTCCACTGAACACTGGTTTCAACAAAAACAGCTGGGAACTCTGTTTATTTCTGCCCTGTAATGGCTGTGTGCTGTGCTTCTAGAGCTAGAGAAGTTTAGGGTCTGGCCCAATATGTGCAGAATGTAGTAAATTCCCATAAATCCAGAAATTGATAGGCTAGCAAAATTTACTTCAATATATTGATTCTGATACACTTTATAGAATTATAAAAAATATTGACTGAAATTTCACTCTCAAGCAAAGTCCCTGTTACATATTAGCATTTGTTGTGAAATTATACCTACAGGCATTTCA
>NW_010424996.1:45100-60230 GCF_000710305.1 Buceros rhinoceros silvestris | reverse complement strand
TTCCATAATGCTACCTTCAGCTTTTTGATGGGAAAAGATTTTTTTCACTCCTTTACCAAAGAGGTGCTGTTAGGAAATAAATTTAAAAATATTAATGTAATAGTTTCACACTGGTAGAAAAATAATATATGGATATTTTTTCTCACTTCAAACAATAGTGGGAAATTTAGGATTTAATAGTGGGAAATAGTAGGATTTTCTAAATGGCCACTTTTGTACTAACATTGCCTCCAGCAACAGAAAGGATTTTCCCCTGCTTATGCTGTAGAAGATATCTTAGCCTAAGCTGAACAGACAGAATTATTTTTTTAAAAAAGGCACAGTTGCTTTTTTCTCCTTCTTTCAGCTTGCTTCTTTTTGAGTGAAAGTGATAAATAATACAAAAACTCCTGGTTTTATTCTTGTAAGGAAGAGGTTGCTAAAAAAGAGAAAGAAATTAAGGTAGGTCAGAATTCAAATTTGCCTGTTGTCAGGTATTGAAGCTCTTTTATGTGAGTAGTGTGACTGCATCTTTCAGTGGTCAAGAAAAGGAGCCTTACAAATACTGTGCCGAGGCACCTTCTCTCTACAAGTGAACAGGCTGAGAAGTTTGTTTTTGTTTAGACTGAGAAGTCAGCAGCTGTGACATGCTCTCCTGTTGTATGTCTGACCCTGTTACAACTTGCCTATTATTGTATAAAATCTCTTTTGTTAGTTTATCTTGAATGTGAATCCCTAGCCATGGTGAAAGCAAATCTGATATAATGGCTCATTGAAATTCAGGAAAACATTCTCTCTCTCTTCATTTTCTTGTCTTCTGGGATGAGCACTGCTGGTGACCTGCTTCTCAGGATGTTCATTGATTTTAACAATAGAGTCAGTGATCACTTCTCTTTTCCTGCAGTTCAAGGCAAGTTGCTTAGACGAGGTGCTCTCCCAAGTTCTTACACTGTGGTTACAATTTATAGAAATGGTCCATGATTTTTCTAATTGTTAACACAGAAACATTCAAAGATCAACAGAGATCAAGGCGAAAGTGCTATGTCCTGATGCAACATCAGAAGCCAGCAGAGAGTCCCGCTTGAAATGCCTGAGGTGCAAGGATATAAAACAGGAAAATTGTAGGGGCAGAGAGCAGGTAGTGATGGCTGGCCAATGTCATGTCAGGTCTGGGACTGCCAAAAGATCAGCAATAGAGATGAATAAACCGTATGATGTACTGTTAGAAGGAGATAGGAAAATGAGAAGACAAAATAATAAAGTAAAAGGGGCACCAGTGGAGAGACAGCTAATAAAAAATTTTGAGTATGGAAGCTCTCAGGCAAAGCATACATCAAGGACGTAAGTAATGTCTGGTAATCAGAAGATATTTTTCAGAATAAAAATTAAAGAAACTCTTTTTGAACTGCTTCTTCATATGTTCCTTCTAGCCTGAACATGCTTCAATGTTGATGAGAACTTGTCAACAGAATTTGGAGGCAAGAGGGCTTCACAAGTCCATATAGGGTATCGAAAGAGGAGATGGCCTTGCACAGATCTTAGCATCCTGTAAGGAGCTAGCACCAGAAAAGCAATATAAAATTTGAAAGTGTTGGTAATCTGGGCTAAAAAATAATTAAGACAGTTCAATACTGACAGAGTAAAAGTTTCTGTTCACTTGTGGATCAGTTTTAGGAGTTTCCCTTTCATCCTCCATCTTTTTATTCTTTTGTCACTTAAGTAACAGAATGCCAAATTAATTACTTTAATGCCAGCATGGTAATTTAGGAGGTGACCAGTTTTGATACACATTGGCAAGATAAAAGTTATTTAAAAGTAAAAAGACATATTATCATTAGTGAAATTACCTGTAACTGAGAAAATGATTATCCAAATCTCCTTGTAATAGCGTTAGTCATATATAATGTTACAGGTATAAATAAAAATGGCCAACACAATAATACATTTTGTGTCTCAGTTGTAGAGTTCCTGAACTGTGTGTTACCAGAGCATTCCAACCTACGAGTTTGATGCCAATGCTCGATAGTAAAAAAACTTCTTCCATTTGGAACATATTTACCAAATGTACTGCATAAAGGAGCAGTTTATTATCAAGGAGAACACCAGCAGTTACCATCTGTCAGATGATCTAACAAGTTAAGCGAGTTGGTTTTGCTTGTCCAGAGATGTTTCATTGATCATAAGAACTTTTGTTTAACCAGGTACGGTTCCACACAGTGGAATCATGATGACAAAGGATGTGCAGTGACCACATTTATTTTGTCCATTTGGCCTATGAACATGGTTTCCTTTGCACAGAAGCTACAGAGCAGGAAGCAGGACTGCATTTCTTTGTGGCATATGCTGCTATGCAATCCAGAGATTACCAAACTAACAGGAACTGGGAAGCGATCCCAAATACATAACATCCATAACCTAAGGAAACTCCAAGGGTACTTTTTTCAGTGAAAACCATGTTCATTTACTCAGTGTCCTTCAAAGAAGAAACAAGCCAGATGTCTGCATGGCTGGTGCTTTATTCTTGCTTTTTTCACAGCTAACTCACATTGTTGGTTGTATCCTGAATTAGTCCCAGAAGAGTCAAAAGATTGGACAGCCAAGGATATTGATGTTGATGTAAAATTCTGATAAGAAAAATCGTCTGTGTTTCCAAAAGTGCACTGTACCACAGAGCTTTCATCATTTTAATCTGCCATCTCAGCTGTTAACTTATTTGGTTTCTTGAGTCTAATTGTACCATGGATGCCTAGACCACTATGAAGCTACTCACAGTCCCGGAACTGCTTGTTTTTCACTTCACAACAAGCTCAGCTGCATTACCTGAATGAAGCAGTATTGACTAATAAAAAAAATGCCATATTTGTTACTAGGAAGCAGGAGCTGGATTGACAAGTCTGACAGACAAATCAAGACTACAGTTATTGTTTAATTGCCATGGCAACTAAACATGGCCTTTTTGCCTTTTTGCTGAAATAATGTCATGGCAACACCTTACTCATTGTAAAAAATAATAATCAGTCAGCCTAGATTGCTATTGGGGCTGCACTCGAGTAAAAACTGTAGACTTAGAAATGAAAGGTTAATAAAACACACAGAACAGAAAACAAGGTTAGAGGTGATGTTTTGCCTGTGAGGCGTTTTTCAGAATGCAGAAGAAAAAGATTAGCTGCTGAAACAAGATGAACATTAGCTCCCCAGCTTCTCTTTTCTACCAATAACCTTTTAAGAGTCTTTCCAAAGCGCACAAAAGACCCTGCAGCCATAATGCCACCTTCAACCTTGTTATCTATCCCAATTTTCAATATATATTGCTATCAGTTCTTTTTCTTGCAATCTTTTGAAGCAGTCTCAAATTATAGTTGTTTCACATCCTTATAAGGAATTTGGATCTCTAAGTAATCTGAAAACTTTTTACATGCTGGGAAAACTGAAAGTTTGTGAAATAGCAGCTATGGTACTGACATTCCTCTTAGCATTTTGGTCTATGATGATATAAACTAAACATATCCAGGAAGAAACTGTACAGATTCACTCTGACCTATTCTATTATGTCACTGTTATATTTAAATGCAGACTAACAGAATGCACCATGAGAAAAATAAAATGCTTGATCATCTCAACTATTGTTTGCTATGCATCTCCTTATATTACTTTTTAATATTTTATTAGCTTTAAAATAGCTGAAACTGAAGAGATAATTTATCACTACCTTTTAAACATTTTGCATGCTGAGAAGCGCACAGGGACAAAGAACAAATGTAAAACTCAAAGTCAGTGCACTTTAACATACAGGAGAAATAATAATAATAAAAAAGCTTATTGAAGAGGAACAGTGATTGCACTTTCAACTGTTTGTTAGGCAAAGTTTTACTGCTTGAATCCAGTTAAATTCCTTGAGAAAAGTTGTGTACTTTGAAGATCTGGGCAGTAAAAGTTTCATTAAATTAAGCACCTACTGTTTCATAAGTGCATTAAGAAGGTCATTCAGCCTATTTGTCTTTTTGGATTTTTTAACTTTAGTGCGGATTTTTTTCTTGATATGAAGGGAATGGCTGGCTGCAACGACTGGCTTACTGTCTGTTGATAGTCATTTTGGCAGGACAGTTGTATGGAACCTTGAGTTCATAGCCAGGCCCCACTTAATCTTTTAAATAATATTATATTTCCTCTCAAACAATTATTTCTTCTTGAAGTATTCATTCTTTACAGTCCAATGAACATATTGAATCTGAAGATGCTTTAAAGAAGGTAAAGAACTTGGTTTGCTCTAATTTGTCAAGCAATTTTGAATAGTGGTTTGCAAGATGCAGAAGACCGAGTATGTACATTGGCTGTCTTTGTAAAACAGTTTATGAAGCCTCAGACTTGGGTAGTGGTAGTACTACACAAAAAAGCTGTTTATATTTTACATTAATTTGGTCTATTGATTTTAATCAGGTTTTGATTTTAATCACATCTAAAAATGTTTTCATATAAAGGAACAGATTAAGATTGAGAATTTTGGCACTAATGTTTAACAAGCCATCAAACCAGTAGTTTGCATCATAACATTTTTAAAAGAGACAGTAGCCCCACTAACCATTGTCAGGGAAACACATTTTAAACCTCCAAGTAGTCCTTTTGTGCAGGCAATCACTCACGTTTCCTACGTTCTAAACTGCTTAGTGAGTTACAGGGAAGTGATACGCATCATCCTGCATGCTCCTGCTCTGGAAGCTTGGAGGAACATGAAGTCCAAACACAACAAGTTCAATGTTCACTGCTCTGCACTCAGATAAATCCTTTTCACCTGTGCTTTTCAGTCAGCTTAAGGACATGGAGCTAACAGAGTTTCTTTAAGCACCATTCACAACACGTATCTGTGGTACAGTCTGATTTTAAAGAATATATTGTTTATTACAAAAAAGTTGTTTACCTTATTTATCCATAAGATTTTTAACTTTACAAAGGCACTGTAGTACTAAAAGCAGGTAATCATGGGCATATTGCTTTGAATTTCTTGCTCTATGTTTATCTGTCTCCTTTAACCACCCTACAATGCATCTGATATCCAGGAATCCTAGTCAAAAACAAAAAGAAAATTTATTGTTACAAAAGAAAACATTTGTGTCATGCACAAGATATATCCCTTCGGAGAAGAATTTCGGAGGTTGGTTTTACATCTAAAAACGGTTTCCCTTTGATCATTAAAATGCAATTAAATCTTCCTTACACATTGAACCCTATGCAAATTGCCGACAAAAATGCAACTTTAGTTTTGCCTTTCTCAATAACTCGGAAGAAAACTATGTTACTAGTTTTCATTCTACACTGATAAGAAAACACGATATAAATTTGAACTGAAATGTCAGAAATAAAGTTATTTTTCAAACCTGTTCAGTTCAATATTCACTGCTGTGCAAACCACCATTAGGTACTAAAACAACAAGGTCTCTGATTCTGGTCAGTTAATCAAGATTTACACACACAAAAATGGGCTCATGGTTTGCCTAATTAGGACCATCTCTCTGATGAAGTTAATATTAACAAGCAAAATAACAAAGACATAAGAAGGAGGTAGCTTCTGCATTCCTGCTGGAAGCGAGTGCCATGTTTACTATATCCTATCATTTATACCTTTCTCAACCAGATCATATTACACCAAACAAGCAAAGACTGCAGACTTCGTACCCAGCCCCCCGACTTGATTTATTTTTCATGAGCAAAAGTAATACATTATTGCCATATAATAAAAGAACTAGAGATTATTTATTTAGGTTCAGAATTGACCATAGTCAATCTTGACAAATAGAAATTAAAGTTTCTAATGTTTCCTCTAAATAAAATCTTATTAAAGCAATCAGCCACAGGCATTGGTCAGCACATTTAGTATAACACAAGTATGTCAGAATGTTTCTGTTCCTCGAGGGCTACTTTTTATTAAATGGTTCATCCCTGGACTGTCCATCTCTGACTGGGGTGTTTTTTATGAGAAGTAACCATAAAGAAATAACAAAAATCAAATGATCCACTAAGTTTTCTGCTGAGTCTACATCTATTCTGGAATCTTTCCTATCACTTATGACTTTTGCTAAAAGTTTCAGAGGAAGAAATCAATAACCTGCTTCTTTAAAATCTTGATAATGTTATAATTACTAAAAGACTATTGCTAAAAATGGAGTGAAGATTTTCTGTCTGACATTGTGAGGTTCTAAAACAAGTGAGAGACTGGCTATTCAGCTGTCTTGAAAGGTGGCTTTCAAAACCGAATCATTACCCCCACCCAACCATCCTAAAAGTGTCACTTTAAACAACCTTTGTTAAAAATATTGGGGTTTCTTTAAAGACCTGAGTCTGGCACTAGTTGAAGAAATACAGAATATCCCTTTCTGATAGCTGTAGACATACATAGATTAAATAATTATCTGGTAAAACTCGCTTCAAGCCAGTAAAATGCGGTAGTCTGTTTTGTGACTTGCAGAATTCACACGAATCTCAGAAATCAAAGACCACTACCATCAGGTCAAAAGCATACTCTATTCTATTTTTCCATCTGTACATCTTCACATAATTGGTATAACCTCATGATGGGGAATGCAGGTGGGTGATGAAACTCTGCTTGTACTTGTGTCTAACACTTCTTGGCAAAAAGCTGCATGGGATTTTGAAAGGTGGGGAAAGGGAAGGAAAAGTCATCATCAGAACTAATCCTTTTGAGAATCATTATTAGCTCAGAAAAGCCATTAATCGTGTTTCTAAAGCAGACACTACCGTAGAGTTGAAAATACTAATTATTTAAAATTATTAGGTAAGACTTTAAGAGTTCAGCAATTTTTTTTATTGCTAATGAACTTGTAAAGTAATTTATGTAGATTTGGCAGGAACAGAACACATTTAATGAAGTTTACTCTGCTGACAGAGTGCAACACACTAAATTACAGGTTTCTTTGTATAAGTAGAGAAAGCAGGTGGTAAAATGCCAAAGGTGAATTAGATGTACACAAATTCTGTCCATGATTACAAACAACTTAAAGGGCCTGAAGTTGCATTAAATCTAAAATCATTTCTTTACAACCTTTGACCTTCCATGCAGAACTCATATCATTGTTCTTACATTTTTCCAAGAGGTTGCTATCTGCTTAAACCATCGCCAGTCTTACCACATATTCTAGCATGGTTCCAATGCAATCTTGCAAAACCTCATCTGATATATATGAAACAGTCAGGGGTTTACACTTTTATTCTGAGATCTGATAGATCAGCTCAAAGCATAGCTGTTTGGATTAATCATTACGAGCAACTTACAGACTCCCAAATATTTGTATATATTTAGGTTGAAAATGGGGTTCAGGAAATTCATGAAGACTAAATATATCAGTAGCTATTAAATTAAATTATCTGGGTGCGATATGGCACAGATATTCCCCAGACACTAGATTGGAAGGGTCTCCCAGGGAAGGATCTATTAGTTTTAACAAGCCAGATGTTTTCTGGTGTCCTTAGTGAATATTCCCATAAGAAAACAATCCCTTTAAGGGTGGGAAACCAGCAAATCAAATTAAAATTATCAAGAAATATAATTTAGTACAAATCATTTCAAACCAAATCAACCAAAACTCCTATCACAACACTGGAGTATTTAAGAGGACAAAGATACTGCCCATTTCCTCATTTGAATATTAAACATAACAGGAAACGTTCAAGGTAAATCAAAGCATTTTGCTGAAGCGCTGTAAACAAAAACCCCTTTTGAAGATGCCTCAGAAACGGTAAGTTATTGTACACAGCAAAGTACGGACATCTGCAGGGAGTTGTTAACAATTAAATCTGATTTGTCTATTCTTAACTATCAAGCTTGCTGGAATATGCTGCTGGATTTTAACATGGATATACTTCATTGCCCGTGGTGTGTTGGAAGCTTACATTAAGGACTGGGAAAAAAAAATGCTCTTAATGCAGTGAGAATATCGGATCTTTACTATGTCAGGAAAACAGAAGTTGAGCCTCCCCTCGGTATTTCCACTTCCTGAAGATATATCCATTTTGGCTGTACATGCTGCTTTGAATTTCCCACAAGTGATCTGAACAGGTTTCAGGTGGGACAGAAAACCCTCTTCTCCCTTTTCTCCCTTTTCTCTGCATTGTCTGCTCTGCAACACTTCTATAGAGGCTGAAAGCTGATGTATCTGCAAAAGCAAAGCTCTAGAGACCTTTTCTATACCAGGGCCCCATACTGTTTCCCACACCTAGGTTAAAGTATCGATTTGCAAAGGTCTGTGGCTAGCTCCATCTCACATATTTTCTCCTGTCAGGTATCTCCATCTCTGAAGCAAGTGCCCCGAAACAAATGAGAATTTTCATCTTCTGTCTAGCATCAGCAGACTGTCCTACCCCTGACAGAAGCAGGTTCCCCACTTGAGTCTCTTCAGCAATACTAAGATGCATGGGCTAACAAACTGGTCCTTGACTTGTAAAGAATGCTTTCCAGTCACAGGGAGGTAGTGTCCTCCAGAGGACAAAACATTAAACTTTTTGAATTCACAGAAAATACCTGATAAAAATTATTACTGTGCTGATCATGCCTGGTTCTTTTACCAGATGATGCCTAAGCTTCTGCCCTATAATTTATGTTGTTTCTTCAAAGGAAGTGGTTTCATAGCTGCTATTTGCATAAATGTACTCTTCTTTGTTATCAGAATAATTTCCTGCTTTTGGAGAAAGCAAGCTCTTCAGAGATGATCATATAAGATAATAGTATTGCTATGAAAATACAATCTCTATGATAAAAAAGATACTTTGCCTACTTATAAAGACTCCTTCATCTGCATCTGAACCTCAGTGAACCTTGTAAGTTTGTAGTTAAATTATGCAGTGCTCCATATGTTAGGTAAATGCTTCTGTCTACATTACTAAAAGAAGAAATACTGGCCATCTCTGAATCAACAGCAATGGGTTTTCAATGAGGGTAAGATTTTACCTGTGGTTGGAAATAGGATGTGACTCTTTATCGTTATATTCCTTATCACATTGGCTTGCATTGAACATACCCTTTTACTTATGCACTATATTTCTCCAGAATACCAAAAAGCCCTCTTTTCAAATCACTGTTCTCATGGCTAAACAGCTGCAAAGCTGACATGCTGAGAGTTAGCCAGCTGTTCGCAGAACTGATAGGTGACTAAAGGGCCAATTTCATACTTAAGCTCAGCTCATTGACTACAAGATCACACAAGTCTTTCTTGGGGGCAAGATGTTATCTGGTCTGGGATTTAAGGCTGAATCCAAATGCAAAATAAAAAAAAAAGAAGAAAGAAAAGTATTTAGGCACCTACTTGAGGAAACAGTGATATTTTGGAAACTACATCCAAAACAGTGTTCCTGGAAGCCCCTGTTTGTGTGCCACATAAGCCTCAAAGGTACCTGAGTCTTCACAGTTGTTGCCTTTTGTGACCTTAAATGTCCCAAAGAGCTTAACTTACGCACCGTTGCAGAAGCACTTGTGTTTTGGCATGGTTGAACATTGCACTGTAAATCTCACGCTGAAGACCAGGCTGGGTGTCAAGCAGGTGTTCCCTCACATAAGTCACCCCAGGGTCTTCTTGACCCGGTAAGCATCACTGGGGTAGAGCTTATGTACACAGACCAGATCAGACTCTCAGAAAAACTGGTGTTTTCACAGCTACTGGGTTCTTGGAGAAGGATACAGTGCAACTAATCATTTACTTAAAGCATACTGGCTTTCCCTGGAAGTGGGAGATGAAAGCCAGTTCTTTCCTCTGCCAAAGGGTTTTCTTCCTTCTTAGGTCAGTGGTCAGAGCTAACTGGCTATGCAGAAAATAACTAGGGTTCTCTGGGCCAGAAAAATAAGAGAAAATTCAGCATGACTCCCCTGGGAATGCCACAACCTTTGCAACTTGGCTACCAAGTGAGTGGCTACCTCAACAACTGCTTTCTGTTTAAAACTCCCTCAAACCTGCATTCCATTCTGCAAAGTGACAAAGCAAGCTTCAACAAGCATGTGGAATTTATCTGTCCTCCCACAGCTGCCAATGCTACCTGGAGCACTGCGGTTACTGCATTTGCCTGAGGATAAGCAATGAGGAATTGAAAGATTCCTGAAAGCTGAAAAGAGCCTCAGACTCAGGTTGTGCCCTATCCAGATGCCATATTTGATGTGGCTGATATCTGCTCCACGCTGAACACAAATTTTCAGCTATAACCTGGTCTCTGTGATGAGAGCAATCATATATTATGGCAAAGTTTACCATGGAAAATCCAAGAAAATACATTTTATGTAGAAGGTATGAACATAGAGATTCAGTATATTCTTGTGATTTCCATCTTGTTTAATAACCCAGCCTCTTACAAACATGTTTCCATGTAGAGTCCACAAATACAATTTATGCTCAATTATGCAAAATAGGGACAAACAAGGTGATAGCTAATACATCACTGTAAGACACAGAGAAATTACTTCTGTTCAAAAGGATGATACAGTTGAGCATGGCCAGTCTCCAAATCTGCTAGCTACACCCTGTGTATCTCAGAACCATACATGCTTGCTGTTTCAATTACTTCTTGGGCAGAGAAGATATGATTTAGTCTCATCCCTCCGGCTCTTGTGTGGTCTATCTATCCCTTCATAAAAGAAAATCGAAGGGATTAACCAGCCTTCAATGTGAAAAGAGATAAAGACTCAATAAAGATTTACATCATCTCTTAGTGATATAACACACATTTTAATGCGTTTTTGCTTGACATGCAGCTCCAGTACAATACAAAAGATTGCTAATGAATACAATAAAAGCCTAATATTAAGCTTTTGAATTCATCCAGGAACAGCCAGCGAATGCAAAGTTAAGGTCAATATTCAAAGCCTAAATCTTTGTGGTATAGCATTTTTCATGTCAGTATGATGCAAAGTTCCTTTCAATTTATGTTTCTTGGCATTTATCAGTTTGAGACAGTACTTTGAGATTTATTTAAGTACAGGATATTAGAAGTAATTTGCATCTAATAGTGCAAGCTAGACCTTTTGTTGTCCTCATGGGTGTATGAATGTCAAAAAGACTCAGCATTCCAGGAATACCATAATGAACTAAATATGAAGGCAAACGCAATGAAAAAAAAAAAAAAATCAAAGGTGAAGTATGTTTTCAATCAATCTCTGCAGATGATACAGCTATGAACATCAAGATCATATAATGACCTGCAGACCAGACTCCCATGCACAGCTGTATGAAGTAAAACAAGAGAAAATGAACTGTGAAAACTAGTATTGTCAGTGAGAGCCTAAGTAACATTCATTTGAACCCTTATTTGTTCCAATGAAACTTTATTTCAGAGAGATACCAAAAGCATAACATAATTGTGCATTAGTCTTTCTTGGCACAGAAAGGAATCCAAAATTGACCCCTTTTGTACTTCTAGTTAAAATGACTTTCATGTCATAGCTTAAAAAAAAAAAATCCACTCTGTCTTCAAACCATGGCTGGACTGATTTCTCCTCTATAGCTATAAAATTGTGTAACATATAAATATGCCAGAAGTTTGCATGTTTGTAACTTTATGTATTTATGTACATAAACAGATGTGTATATGTGTACATATGCATCTTTGTATACACACACACACATGTAGATGCACATGTATACTTGTATATTTTTAATATGAGAATCATACAGTGATATCTTGGTAGCACTGAGGTATGGCTCCTTCTTTTACAGGGAACATTGCAATCTAACAAAGAATTGTTGTAATTCCTCTTCAGAAATGACAAGCGGCTCCGCTACATACAGCTACTCACTGTACAGAACTGTGTGAAATCTCACTGTGAAACCTGGAAGCAATTAAAGCGCACCTACTTAGGGCTTGGTTAATAGCCTGACATTCACCTTTGGGGAATTATAATGCCTGTGTTATCTTTTAGAGGATGAAGTAACTGTTGTGCCTGTACAGATTTTTTGTTTTAAAGCAGATGCTACGGGGAAGAATTTTAAATAAATGGTCAAGAAAAAGTACTTGTTTATTCAGAACAAAAGCTGTAAATTCAGTTTGATGGCTCATGCTATTATGGCTTCTATTTATCTGCCAGAATGTTTATATCAGCAAATTTTTGTTTGCTTAGCATGTAAATAGGAGTTGACTCATGCAAATATGTATGTACAATTGTTTGTGCTGCAACAGTTCGTGAGAGCTCATGTCGGCATGGGAATTTGTCTAACAAGGAAACAGAAATGGTGTCACATATGAAAGAGATGACCACGTACTTAGACATGCAGAACATAATAAATATAGTGAAAAACTCAAAACAATAGTCAATATTCTCAGGTTAGGAACTGCTGCTTACTAATGGAACAAGGCTGTGCTGAGCATGGCACACAGACAAGGTGCCCACAGGCATATTATGAACAACTCATAATCAACCCTAGACTGATGTCATTTGATGAGTAATTTCAAATGCGGAGCACACGGGAATATGTCAAAGTATATTTGTATGTATTTCAAAGACAGTTAAATTTGCTGGATGAACTATTTTCTGATGAAACAGACCACTCAGTGTGAGCTGACACTAGAAGGATTTGGGCAGCTTCCTCTTAAGTTTTCCTCCTAAGTTTTCCTCCTTTTTTCCCTCCAACATACTCTGAAGTCTAAAACCCATAGGGAAAATTAAATGCAGGAAAAGGTTCAGTCCTATGTACCAGAAGACAAAAGATGACACAGTTACACAAACAAAACTCCAGGTGATATTATTTGTCAATCAGTGACTCTATGTCTCAGTGTTGATCAAACTGCTTGGCTGAACTAGTCATGTGTGATAGTGTGACTGACCCCACTTTAGCCCTGGCATTCAGTAGGTAAAATGGATAATTAATAATAGGGATAGCCAAAAAACACACTTGATAAGTTTAAGTGGAACATAAATTTAAAGTATTGACTACAGTATATTAACAGCAAAGCAGTTTTACAGCATATAAAGCAACTCCTTTAATACTACTGCTACACTCTGCATCCATTTCCCATTTTGCTCAGCTGAAGGCTCCATTTAATGTTCAACATATTTAATATTTACAGATCTGGCTGGATTGGGTTGTTTATTAGTCAGTTTTAACATATGTTCAAAATACTATGCAAACAGTGACCACAAAATGATGGTCAGAAGAAGTTGTTTGACATAGATTAAAAACACTACGTCCTGTCTCAGAGCATGCAGATGTACTACATGAAATTTTAAGATAAATTTCAGCTCAGTGCTTCAAAACTTCAGATCATGCTTGATGATCATAGTCTGATGCTATAAAGAACGGACACAGAATCTTCTTTCATCAACTGTCTATCTTTTGCTTGTGCCTTGTAGCAGTTTATTTGAAAAATCAGTCACTGACCAGGAAATCATATCTGAAACCTCAAAAGCTAGAGTAATGATGAATATTTAGGTTGTCTGCTCTTTGATTTTTTTTTCAGTTAGAATGATTGATAAATATCCCTCTAGCGGGTAATAATTCTTGACTGACAGATTACTTCCCTCTTAGACATTTCGAATCAAACTAACACAGACATTTTGACCACACTTCATTCTTTTACATTAATACAGCATAAAATTCTCCCACAGGTACATATGTGTCAGATAGAAATATTATATTGAATTCATAAATATTTATTTATAACAAATCTTGTGTTTGAAGTTTCCCAAATCGCTAAGAGAAATGTAAATACAATAGATTTATCTCCTTCAAGAACTCTAAATACTGATTGTGCTCATTTATATGGTGCAGATAAGGGCCAAAGAAGAGATGGACATCAGCCCTGTTGGCTTTTATTTTTACAGATCCCCAAAGAATGCTCTGCAGTTTAAAATGTAAACAGAAATGGCTTTTCCCCAAGCTGATTTTTATCTGACTTTAAATGCAACTTGGTAGTGCCAGATATTACAAGGCGAAAAAGGATGAATGTTACAATAAGTTCATGAAGAAGGTCATCGTAATTGTCTGCCCCAGGCTTCTTCACAGGAGAGCTTTCAAGGAGTGCGGTTTTAAAGGCAGTGGTCCAACTCCAAAGGTAACGCAGGGAAGCCTTTGAAGTTAGTGGAGGCAGCCTGATTAACACTGAAGAGACTACTGTCTCCAAGCAGGTAGCCTAGCAATTCAGTGACTACTAGTTAACGAGCTGTCAAAGCTTAAACACCACTCATCCGCTTGCCTGTATCCAGGAAAGTGATATACAGCCAGAACTGTATGTGTAGCATTTAAGCAGCTGCCACAGTTGGGGAATTTAGCACACTTGCTGAAATTATTCCAGGAATCCCTAAACCATATTTAAGCATCACCAAGTGTATATAGACATGCACAGTTATCAAGAATGCCATCTAGTGCACCCTCCAGCAGCACTCGACCGTAACAAACTCTCTGCATGCAGAAATAAAGTAAAATGATTATGAACCATATATCACTCCGGATTATGATAGATAGGACCATTAACAGCAACCTGAGAAAAATCAGATGGCTGGATCTAATGGAAATCACATGGCTTTTTAAAACAACTTACAGTGGATTGTTCTATAGGAGGGAACAAGATTCTTTGTATATGATTGTGTAGAACTATTCCAGTTCCAGCCAGCCTGTCTCACCAATCTTTCACTAGGATGCCTTGTGGCAAGTCTGTAACCAGAGTTCCCCAACCTTCTCTATCTCTGAACTGTCCTAAACGTAGGGAAGAAGACATTTTGTGAAAAAAGGCTGCTGGATAGTTCCCTGGATTCTGAGATAAGCATTAAGATGTGCAACCCCAGTAAAGATGCTTGATGTTATCTGGCAAGTGGTTAATCTTAATCTTACTATCTCACAGTTGCTCTGGTATGCAGTAACAAATTGTAAATACCTAAATGTCTTCCACCATGTGCATCACGTCTTCTAGTTCTTCACTTGCAAGACTCAATGACTGCACTTCATCTCTGGCTGACTTCTGTGATAGCACGATGTGCCAACCAGCAGCAAAGGCTTTCCATTACCCACTTTCATTTCAGATCTACTGACTCGCAGTGATGTGCTGCTCCATCTCAAGCCAGTTTTATGTCAGTTGTGGGCAATACTACTGTGATTTATTTACATGAAAATAATTTCAATTTTTATACAGCCTACCTGTATTTCCAAGAAAAACCTTGCTATGATTCCTG
>NW_010424996.1:36950-45009 GCF_000710305.1 Buceros rhinoceros silvestris | reverse complement strand
CCTGCTGTGTTCTGGCTCACATTAAGCAATTGCTCAGACACATCATGTGAAAGCATTAGAACTTGTGTTCCATACTACATTTCACAGTAAACAACTCCTTCATTTTCATCTATGAACACAAATGTTATTTAATGAGGAAGAAAGGTCTAATGAGCAGGGAACTAATCTAGCATTTAGCTTCCCTAGTCGCTATATACTTCCTGTATGACTTTAGGCAATGTGTTTAGCTATACTCTAACTTCCTCCCTTGTAAATCAAAGATAAAGGCACAGCTGCCACTACAGAGTTTTGTGAAAGTAAATAATGTGAAAGACTGTGAAGTGTTTGAACAGAACAGCAGTAGAGGCAGGTAATATGTTAGACAGATCCGATGCTTTGCCCCACTTCCAGCAGTGTTAGCTCTTGCTCTCATCTTTGTAACTTATTTGCAATGAGCTTTGTCAACAGCACTTCCAGTTTGTTTTAAATCTGAAAATGAAAAGGGTAGATGCTTAAGGTGTTTAGAGAAATTGCCCTGAGCATAATCTGCAGTTTAGCTGTCAGCTGCAGCATACCAATGATGCTGCCCCAGAAGGAAGAAAGATGAATTTTTGCTGTCTCAGATGGCTGCACGAACACTGTGAAGGCTGACACCACATATACTGCTAGAGAGCATGGAAATTATCATTCTGTAAACTGACTTACCACAGGATACCAAGTGCTTCCCTCTCCTGCATAATTTTCATTGAACTGAAACCCACATATGATTTACAAAACTGCTAATAAAGTAAGAATGCCTCTTCACTGCTGGCAATGGAATGACTCAGTTCGGTGAAAATATACAAGTCCAAGCCAGAAAGGAGAGGAATTATTATTTATCAATTTTGAATTAAATAATGTATTAGTAAAATATTAAGTCAACAACATCCTTATGATCTATATTTTTCACTACGAGAATAAAGTAAAATTAGAGCTGCTGTACACCCTCCTCAAGGTCGAAGACCCTTGTCTGCTGTAGAGTCTCCTAGCAGATTCTACACACTTTCTCACCCTGATTAATAAGTGGGAGTTTAGCAAGAAAATAGAACTAGGAGAGAAGAGATCAATACTGAACATCTAGGGAAAGCAGTATTACATCCTGAAAGACCTGTCTTTTTTATTCATAGCTGATCTCTGCTCACATTGCGGAGCTCTTGATGCCCCTTTAAACTGCTGTTATATGACAAGCATCACTCTCCAGTTACATTAGTCACAATATCGTGGAAGCAGCTAGTCAGCAGGAGGTAAGATTTGCTTCATAGTTATGAATAGTTATGAATCAGTGACAGTAGTGAATGAAAAACTATTATTACAGGTAGGTGAAGTGAAAGTCTGGCAGAAGGCTGCATTTTCACTCTTCTGGGGAAATCAACTGCATCCTGAAAGTACATGTATCAGGGAAACTCAAAGACAAAGAAGCATCACAGGTAGGAGAAAAAAGGAAAAGAAAATAATGAAAGAGTGAAATTCTCTGTCTTAAGTCAGAGTGCATGGTAGACAAAGCAGCCAAACACTGGTAGGATGCATACCATGGGCTCATATGAAAAAACTTCAGATCTGCCCATAATTCTATCTTTAAATACATGATGGTATTTAATGTTATTTAAAAAAACTAAACTGCACACATAGACATGCAGAGTAACTCAGGATATCAGTAGGCATGAAGGGATCGGAAAGCAGGTATGTTTCTTGGTAAAACTGGTATGGCTGCTTTGACCTCACAGAGTCAAATCTGGCATCAATTTATGCCAAATTTTCTCCATTTCTTCTTTCTAAGGAACTGACTGACTTCAGCCAAACAATCTCTCTGAGATCTTCACAGTCTTTGAATGATGAATGCAAATTTTCAGCTGTGCAATGAAACATTATCCAGATCTCCAGATGGCCTCCATTTCATATTCTCAGGATCTGGTGTAACTGCTGTCCCAACATGATATGTAGCAGGTTCATGATACCTGAGTGACAAACGGGTCTGTGTAAGGGATTGCTTTGGCAAGAATTGTGTACCTCCGTGCAAAACGAACCCTGTGAAGTCCCATGCAACACACAGTGAAAGAGTTCCAAGCAAGTACGAACACACGCAGTCCTCTTCTTGCACTAACAGAAGAAACACCACCCCTATTAAGTTACATCTGGCCCAACTTCAATCACTGTTTGTTGAAGACAATGTAATTTCCTGTTATTCAAATGACATTAATAACAATAAAGAGAGAAAGTGTAAAGTTGCACTGAAAATGTGTGTATGTGTATACATATCTCCCTGTAATACCATTAAATACTACGTGCTTCCCAAGTGAGCGTTTCTCAACTGTCAGAATAGAAATGCAATGGTCCTGCCTGGTTTTTGGTCTCATCAGTTAAACTCTGTGCATCTGCATAATTATATGAGCAGAATTATTCCATGAAAATTCTTCTTTGGTAATTTTATACAGTATTAATTGTGGTTTGCTCTCCTTTTAGCAGACTTCTAACAAATTCAGGCATATTTATTCAGCAAAAGGTTGGACATTTGCATTGAGAATGATGAGTACATCATCATGGTTACTATATCTTTCACTAAAGAAAATCACTGTAGAGGGGCCAATTTATACTAATGTAAACAATTCAGTAATGGTTTTAATAAGGTTAACATTAAATAGTCTGTTTCCTAGAGGGAAGCAATTTCGTAAATATTTTATTGTAAGTTAAGCATGTCCCGTTTTGTAAGGAAAAGACTCATAGATGAACTTACATAAGATGCTGAAGAGAAAAGGTTTTAGGTTAGTGACTGTATTCTGATTACTTCTAAACGTGTTATGAATTTGGTGAGAATGTTGCACATACATGAAAGGATGTCTATTTTCGTATCACAATAAACTTTCTGACAAGCATTCACCGCTATTTATGAATGAATTTTTCTTTGTTTTTACTCACAGTCTTCCTGCATTTCTTTTCTGAAAGAGAATGATCAGTTGTTTGAGTTTGCAGCCAAACTCTGAGAAACTGGAGGGCTAAGGAGTGGGTCATATCTTCCCACCCTGTAGGGACACGGAATCTAAAACTCACCAATAGAGCCCAACTTTGGAGGCAGCTGAACAAGTCAGAAAAATACACAATTCCATTCTTAAAAGCTAGGAGTTGACTTTGTGTAAACTAGAGACAACTAAATGTAAAGTCTGAGCCCACACAATAAAACATACCATAGCTTAATTGTTTTAGGAATAATTAAAGTCTTCAGCTAAACCTGTGTGACCCAAAGAGAGAAAACTTTTTCTATATCCTTCCTGCTGCTTTTAATTCCCCTTTGCAAAAACGAAGACCCCAGAAATTTCCTCATTTCCCAGAAATTTGATATGATGGATATCCAAGAAAGTAATCAATGTGACTATCTTAAAATCAAACCAAGAATCTCAGCAGAGCCTTTGTATATCACACATCAAACATAAATTCCAAAATACCCTAGGTTAATCTATGCAAAAATCAACACCCTTTGCAAATCATAATAAAGAAGATTAATGGTGGGGGAGCTAGTATTTTGGTGGTTTTGATTTTTAAGCTTGAGACTTTACAGGAATAGTGATAGTAAGTAGTGATAGTAAGTAGTAATAGTAATAGTAAAAGTAAAATAGCAATAAAAATAGCAATAGTAACAGTAAAGTCTCTAAATACTGCTCCTCCTGTGACAAGAGAGAGTAGCATTAAATGAAGTATTGGTCTGATAGTATGGTCTTAATACTCCATGCTGATAGAAAGCCACAGGTGCAGAGGCAAGATACATTAAAAAAAAAATTAAAAAAAAGAGAGAGAGAGAGAGAAAGAGCAATTAAACCTCAGTATATCAGGCTTGTAATTTTTCTTCTTAAATTTTGGGCAGCAGGAGGTACAGATGCACCCACAAGTAAAATGGAAGGAAAGTTTAACAACAACAGAAATCATGAAGTATACAGGATCAAACCTTTGGTATCTTCTAATATGAACTACCATCCAAAAAAAGGGCATTTAGAATAGAAAAAAATTATGGCATAATACTGAGCATTGGTATTTTCTTTATATATTTCATATATAAATATGTCACCAATCCAGGTGACTCACAGAAAGTCACCAAGAATGCCTGAATCTCCAGCTACCAGAGATGCTGTACAATACCCGCATGTCGTGCAGCCTCATTACCTCTCACGGACTGACACACGATGAGAGATATTTGAGAAGTCAGGCACATCTTGCAGAAATAAACACACTTCTCTCAAAATCGAGGGGCAGACTCTCTTTTTGTTGAAATCTAAGATTTCCAATCTCCCACCCCCCCACCCAGTGATGTGGGAGGGGTCTGCGAGGTGTATTAAGCCTGAGGGCAAGTGTGCATGGCATAAAAGAGTACAGTACAGTGCTCCATATTGACAAAGTCTATGAAATCCACAGGGCACTGTGTAATCAAGAGACATCACAAATGCTGTGGCTCTGCTTTTGAACTTCAGCTAACTACAGTGTCCGCTCACCCAGTTCCAGCTCTGGAGTTAGCCTGGGCAAACCCAGTTCTGATACCTTCAAACCTGCAGAAGCAGAAAGAGCAAAACTAATCACACTTTCTAGAGAATACATGTGTTTACATAATTACTTCAGGAAAACATCTGAAAGATTTTGTGCTGTCTTCAATTTCCTCTTAAAAAAAGAAAAAAAGAAAAAGAGCTCTGTGGAGAAGCTTCCTAAATGACACATGACACAATCACAGGAGAAAAGAGAACGTTTTTCTCCTCTCAATCAGAGCCTCAAAATAATAACTTTCTGGCATTACAGAGATGGAGCATCATTTTCAGTCAGCACCCACATTGTCACTTTTAGCTGAGTGGCAACAACCGAGAAAGCACAAAACAAAAGTTAGCTTTTGTGCTTAAAAAATCCAAACACCAAAAAACCCATATTGAGCACCACTCGCCCAGCAGGTTGGTGGGTTTTGTTCACTGCCACTGCTTTTTTTTTTTTGCCTTTTTTTTTTTTTTTTGAGCTTGGTTATGGAGAAAGGACTGCAAGATGAGATCCAGAGCACCTACTTTGTGCCTGAAATGGGAGTTGGATGAAACGTAGGCAGTGAAGTCCAAGAAAGTGATCCAGAAAACCCATGCAGCAAGTGGTTGTCAAAGCCAGCAGACACTAAAACTCTAAAACCACTTTTCTGATCAGTCTAAGATGTTTCCCAGAGACCTGTGCCCACCTTCTGCCTCATCTCCTTGTTCCCTTGGGGACAAAGGACCACAGGCCCACTCTCCAGCTGAGCTCTACAACAGGCTGGTGTCACGATGTGAGCTCAGTGGAACCAAGTTCATCCCAAGGAACTGCCTTTTCAGGAACCAGCCTGAAAGACGAGACAGCAGTTCTGCTCCTGACCACTTTCTAGGGAATTTGTCCTATGGGTTTTGGTGAAAAAACACATTATTAGTGTTGCACTTGGTCACAGTTTTTTCAGCTTTGCAAGCCATGGCAGTGCTGGAGCCAAGGTTTCCCTCTGGCAGACACTGTCAGGGCTGAGGGTACTGACAGGCTTCCCTGTCCCTGCCCAGTTCCCTGGGGACTCCAGCCATTACCCAATACACCCCTTCAGCCCCCTGAGGGTGTCAATCCCTGTGCTGGGACACCACGTGCATCCCTGTCCTGTTTGGCCCACCCTCAGGCCAACATCCTGGCCTGTCCCTGTCCCCAGGGAGATGCCCAATGCCCATGGCTGGGGCTGCCCTGCTCCTGGCTGGGGCTGAGATGGACCCTGACTGTTGCCCCAGGGAATCTCTGCAGCCCTCTGACTTCTGTAAGGAGCCGCCATCCCACGAGGTGTCCTACAAATGTCCCTTCATCCGCCCTGTATCACTGTCTGCCACAAGCTTCCTGGGTGTCTGCCCATTGTCCAGCTTCCTAGCACAAAGGAAAGCAGCGTCAGCCATCCCCACTGCTCAGTAAATCCTAGGAGACGTGCGATCCTCAACACTCAACACCCAGACTAAAGAGACAGCCGCTTTTATCAACTGTTTCCTTTTCGCTTCTCTAGCATTAAAAATACTCCACCGATCCCCTCAGAGAGAAAAACGGCATTACAAACATATTGAAACAAGCTGTCACTGCCCTAAAATTTCCTTTTATGAGCCAAGGAAATTCCACTATTCCAGAATGACAACCATAGCACTTCTGAGAAACTCCTGTAAATCTTGTCTGCAAGCAAACATGTTGTTTTAGCCAGGTTTATTACTAGGAAATACTGGGGAAAATGTGATGAGAAAGCCCATTTTCAGGAAATCCAAACCAACAGTAAGATCGAAACTGCAGGATTTTTCCCTGCAGCAAACCAAACTCCTAAAACCTTTAAAGGTTCACTCATTGTTACACAGATGCCTCTACATAAATCAGTCAAGTATAATGAAGCAATAAAATTTAATTCATGCACAAATATCCTGGCACGTAACCATGCTGGAAAGCGAATTCAGAGCACTAAATGGGAACTTTGGAGGGTTTCCTGAAGCATGGTTTAGGCAACTTTTGCCAGAATACGATACAATCTTCTGAAATCCATAACTACTTTCATGCATCTTATTGTGGTTTTGCCACAACTGAAAACCCCTGCAGAACGTTTTTGGCTCTATAGTTAGTAATCCAATAGAAGTCGTATTTACCAACGGTTTACAATCAACTCGTAAAAATATACTTGGCATCAAAACTCAAAACTTGGCATATGAAGGGCTGGCATAAGAACTGCCCAAGAGCATTTTCCTTCTCTTTCCAAATTTTACATACAAATAAACAGAGGCACTCTGAGTTATTTGTGTATATCAAAAGAATCGACTTAATATTTTCAAACTAAGATTTTACACTTGTGCAATTCTAGAGAGGTTAAAAATAGATTATTTTTAGCTAAATATAAAAAGCGTACAAGTCATTTCTTATTCCAGATGATGGAGAAATCACATCTGAGTTTCTCACTGCCTGTGCATTGCTTTAGTGCTTTGAAGGGGTGTAACGCCACCAGTCCTGGGAATTTCCATGGCACACGGATGTTCTCTCCCATTTATATCAGAGACACAAGGAACTGGACGCAGCCAAAAGCGTGGAAGATGAACCCTGAGTTTGATTCAGCTTGTCTTGACTAAGGAAGTTCTAATTAGGCCTGTTTTCTTTTTGTCCCTTCTTTTTAGTATTGAACCACTGACTTTAGGAAAGAAAGTCAAGTGTCTTGTTTCTCTGAGCAATGAAAGCCTAGGAAGACACACGAAATATATTCTGTGCAAGGAGGCTGCCCCTTTCTTGATCCCTCCATTTCATCACACTCTTAAGCCAACTCAGCATCACTACTGAAGTATGCCTTAGGTAGAGCAAGCGTCCTGCCATGAGGTGCTCATCAGGAGAGTCATTAATTAACGGCCTGTGACGAGGTACAGAGTTGTGGGAAAGAATAACGCCAGACTCTGGCAGACCTCAGGGATTCTTAAGGTTATAAGGAGAAAACCACTATAAATACCCAACTTTTCCACCAGCCCTTTTTCCCTCCCCTCATTCTTGCCTTGCTTACTCGCTGTATTGACACAAAGAATGATGTGAGGGAAATAGTGAAACTTCTTGAACTTTCCTACTCTTGGATTCTCATACAGATTTTTCCTTGGAAAGGGAAATCTGCCCTGATACCCAGACACCAAAAGAAGGAAAAATACAGTCAAGTGAAGGGCTGTATGTAGGGGGTTTTTCCACCAAAACTCAGAGGGGATTCTGGCAAGAGACAACTGACTGGGTTGAATCAGAGAATATAGTAGAAGGAATGTATGAAGGGAAGAATGACGTCCTGAGTTGAAGCCAAGAGAGGCAACTTTTTGCCTTTTTATGCAGAAGCATTACCCTTTAAGAAACTGAGGCTTTGGGATTTTTTAAAGCTGGTAAATGGGATCCTTTTAGGTAGCCACTGAGCCAAGGAGCAGAGTGGAGAGAAGAATTAATATGAGTGGCTCAGATGCTACATAAATCCAGTTTAGGAGCAATTTGGGCAGCCTTAGTTTTGGCTTATTTCCCCTTCCTCCCTCCTCCCCGCCCCCCC
>NW_010424996.1:29247-36827 GCF_000710305.1 Buceros rhinoceros silvestris | reverse complement strand
CCCCTTTTTTTTTTTCTTTGAGACCTAAGTCATTGTGTGGGATATAGACAAACAAATATCACTGGTCATTATACAAACCAGCTGGATGAAAATCAATGGTTTGTGGCAGTTCAAACATGATAAGCTCATGATGCCTTGTGGATTTAAAAACTTCCCACTCCTGAGCTCTGTGACTCTCCCATCTTCATGAGCCAAGTAAACTCTCTCAAGTAACTCAGGAGCCTACTGACTCAGACCCATGGTAGTGCTCAGGTGGCTCGATTGCTGTTAGCATGGAATTTCTATGAATGTTCATAAACTCTTCCTGGTTTTGAGATAATATGAACATAAAATAAATCTCTGTTGAACAGATTCAAACACCCTGCCAGACACAGGCTCACAGTGTGCACACAGACAGTTCCTGCAGTTCTACTGACAGGTAGTAATTTGTTAAATTGCCATAATTCTGGATGGATTCAGGGCAAAGGTCTCATATATTACAGCCACAGAAATGAGTCTCATCTTTTTATTTGAAATACTATTGTTATTTCAGTAAGGCAAGGTTAGACATGACAGCTACAGCAACACTACCACTATTGCCATTCCATTCCTTTCACTTTGGAACTGTTGTACCTTCACTTTTATCCCCCCTTATCAACCAGTGAAAAATTATGCAACGATGTCTGAAGAGTATCGTTCTTCACAATGGGATGCATTGAGTAGACACTGCTGATGTCTTGTGTTTCTCCCATGTCCACAGTTTCTCTATCCCTTCAATCTTTCCTTTTTTGAAAAACATCAACTGAATTAAATCCAGAACTTGTAAATTTAATCACCTATCTCTGGTTGTTCGGCAAGAATCTTGTATAAGCTTCCTGCATGTAGAAAAGCTCAGGAAGATTCTTTGGCTTTGCAGTGCTCTTTCCATGCTTTTCTAATGTCCTTTTAAGAATATTAGGAATAAATGTCTTAGCAAAATACACATTCACCCATGCATTTACCACCAAACTAATTTTTTAAAAAGTAATTTTAAGCATACTTGGGAACAGAAGTTTCTATAAGGCCTATATTGCTCGAAGGCTCCTTGAAAAAATATAATTTATTTTTGAAATTACACACATTCAGGTTTTCTCCTATTCAAATAAGTGGAAGTTGTGGCACTGACTTCAGTGTTGACAGGATCATATCTAGTTTGCAGATCTCCCTAGTTCAAAGAAGATGCTGGATCATCATTCCCCTCTAATCCAGGTTGATTTTTTACAAAGAAACAAAGCTTCCTTAGACCAGGCTTCTGCTTTCATCTTTTATCTCCACTTAATTAGGAACTCTGAATCATCTTTACCTTGCCAGAATATCTTGTATCCCTGATTCATTTTCCCTTGGCCAGATGACAAAAGGTGACTCTTGGCTGCTTTCTTCTTTCTTGTTTTTGCATAGATGGTCTAACAAAAGTTACTAAGATTTTACTTCTTATTCATTTTCAGTCTTTTGCACTGGAACTTCTATACAAAGGCTGTAACATTTCAGTCCTCCTTGCTTCAATCCTTGTAACATTACCAGTGAAAGACACTGGCTGCCTGCATGTAGTAAATTCTCATTAAAACACCTTAGAATTTTTAAAAATTTTTTTTTCCCCTACAGAACAGAGTAGCACTATGCTTGGAAAGGTCTTTTTGCAATGGATACATTTGGCCGCATTAAATAATTACAAAATTAACCAGAAGGAGCTGGTTCCAACCATTATATGGTAGATAAACAGTTTTTAAAATGTGGCCTAATTAAATAATTACTCAATAGACCAAAACAATTCTGATCTGTCATGTAGCTAATGTGCAGTTTTCAAAAACTACCTAATTAAAGTAATTACCCAATAAAGCTGATGGTTCTCAATGAGCCACTTCTTTTCTTTGGGTACTTGGTGCCCAAATTAAAACAACATATTTGCATAATTTCTTTCAGGAGATATTCTCATGTATGAATCAATAACATATTAGGGTCTTCTCCCACTTCTATTATTTTTCACCTTTTTAAATTGCAGCTTTGTTGAAGACACCACAGACTTCTGTGATCTCTGGGTGTCAAATGAGGGGTTGTTTCAGTTCCATGTAAAAATCCGGGATGCCTCTTCAGTGACAGCGTGACTCTTTCTGTTTGCTATACTTTCATTTAAAAAGGAAGTGTCAGAGACCCCTTTGTACATGTAGACTCTTTGCATGACACCTACTTATCCTACCCTAATACCAATATATATATTTGAAGTGCCAGTGTGACATATTATCATTGACTGGCCAATTCTAATCACTTACACGTTTTAGCAGCAAAGCCTTCCTAATATGAATGCATTTTATACAAATAAACCTGTGCTTTGCCTAGAATAATTTAATCTTATACTACCTCTCTCCCTCTCCCCCTCCCCCCCCCCACACTCCTCAGAGTAAAAGGAAGCATCAGCAAAAGGCTTAGCTTTGTCAATATGACTGTGCTTACACTAGCGATTTGGCCAGCCCTGTTCTGTCAATCACACATCACACTTTACCACCCTCCTCATCAACATAGCTGTTCCAGCAAAATTTTGTATTACAGACCTGACCTAAGTCTCATTAAAGTGGCCAAGGGTCATAGGCTATACAGTCACAGGGACATGTCTGGAAAACAGCAGCTTCCAATCTTCTACTCAGTTTAATTGTTTTTGAACTTAAATGGAAGTTGAACTTGTTTTAAATTTTTTACCAAAAAAATTCCGTGGCTACTTTTGATTTGTTTATTTTATTAGCCACAGAAGTCTATTACCTTTTCAGCTGTACCCGGGGAACTCAGCTATTTTTAAATCCTCATCATAAGGCTATGGCAAGAGGAGTTTGATGGAGAATCCAAAGGAAGAAAGATGAGTAGGATCAAAAAAAAATTTGATAAATTTTCATAACAACTGGAAGGATCCTGAAGAAACGGGGAAGGAAAAAGACCCCAAATACCAAATGCGCTTTCATTAGGTTCAATCGGAATTTCCAGAACAGCTTTTTCACTTTGATGGAAGACATAGCAGCTTGACAGCTCTAAGAACAGTAGTCTTTTTATTTAGGAGCTTATAAAAAGATTTGGGTATTTAATTCTAGTCATCCAAGTATGAATTTATCATATATATTTTTAGAAATATACTTAACCTTCCATGACTCTGCATTGGTAGCTGTAATTAAATGGCATTTGTTATTCACCATTCTATTCCTGATACTGCAATGAAGCTTGTAGCACAAGTTTGTTCTTGTGTTAACCTAACTGACTCCAAAACTTTACAGTCATAATATAAACTAACTGAGGTCTTCTAGCTATGACAGTAAAATCCCAAGACTTCACTAGAGTGTGACAGCTTTACGGTATGCAATACTGAAAAACAAGCTATCCGACAGTAGTCAACACGCATGACTGTCCAAAGGAGCTTTGATTTGGAACAGAGTGAAGACCATGTTGAAGAGCCAGCTGAGAAATGAAAGCCCTGAACCTAAATCAAAACCAGGCCTATTAAAACATAAGCCTATTTTCAGGATTTTCCCTTGTTTAAGATTACCCAAAGTGACAATATGCCAAAAGAAACAGTTTTGTTTTGGTCTGGAAAAAAACACATTAGGTAATAATACGAAGCTTATCCTTGTTTTTACAGTAACAGCAACTGAGTAACTGAGATGATAAGATTCCAGTGCAGAGATTTAAAAACGTTTTTATTCCATAATACAAAAAAGATCATAGGTATGATCCCCATTTGCCTTAAAAGGAACTTAAATTTTCTTTTTGTAAAATCTCTGCAGCAAATATGTCAACAACCCAGACTGTTCACCAAAGAGCATTGAACTTAGTGATTTCTTGAAAAATTATCTTTTTCTGCTTTAGCCATTTAAGTCATTCAAAAACTTTCACAAGGGGGCCTTTGACATACATGATGAAACCGACTTTGATTCCTGGGAAAGCACATTTGGTTGTACATTCCTCTGTTCTGTGAAAAAAAAAAAAAAATGTATTCTTTGTGGTTGCAAGGGTGGGAGCTTATTGAATATAGCATCAGGACATAGGTTTGAGGTATGCAAAGACATAATAATTCTCTTCAGCTCATAAAGGGAAAGCAGACTGGCACAGCCTGTATACCTTCTGTTTGTGAAACTAAGAATGGAATGACCAGTCCCATTCTGTGGTTTTCTTGTATCGCAGTTGAAAGCTTCTTCCAGCATTGGGATGAATGCTGAAATAATTTCTTTCTTACCATCCACTGGTGATTATTGCTGTGGAAAATCAGAGGGGGAAAAAACTCATGAATTTTTTAAAAATTAAATTACTGCACTACTTAAGAAAGTGAAAATAAAAGTCAAGTTTACATAAGAAATTCTCAGTTTCTGTTTCAAAACTTTCCCTTTTTGTTTCTTTTCAGAACTGCACAGTGACCAGATCTGGGGTTGTTTTGTGGTTGCCTTAGGCGACTGGACAGAGGAACAAGGATATGCATGTTACCTTGTATTCAAAGTAGAGTACTTTTTTTAAGTACACTTAGGCTGCAGAACCAACTACCACAGAATATTCAGATGTACAGACAGGCTCAAAGAGACATTAATCTAATGCAGAGGATGGGCTTATTAGTGGCAATTAACCATGACAGTCTAAATCCAACCTTTGTCTCAGAGATTCTCTGTATTACTGATCAGCCAGAGATGGGAAGAATTATGCCAGAGAAAGACATATTGTACTTTCTCTGGTTCTTAGACTGCAGTTTCACAACAGTTCAAGATGATTTAAGTACTGCACTTCCTCCAGCCCTGGGCATGTGTTCCAGCCTTGTCCCTGTATCCAGCTGGCCCAGGAAACTGATTCAATTGAAAACTAAGTGGTGTCAGCCAAGTCAGCTTCCTAATCTCATCATATAAGCAGAGTTCCTTAATTTTTTTCTGTAATCTTCTGCTACTGACAGATGGATAGTGGTTTATGAAGACCTATGAACCTCTGGTCAACCACAGTATAGTGGGTTTAATGCTACATTCCCCTGAGCCATACTGTTCTCACCCATATACTCCAGTGGTGGGAATGTGAGGAGGCAGTGGTGCTGGCTGGACCGCTAATTTTGTGATAACTGCTCACAGTCAAAAAACTAATCCATATGTGTACAAGACGAGTTATCTTACTCCTCTCTCAGGGTAACAGGCAATTTGAAAAGCGGTCTGCTCCCACTGCATTGCAGCTGTGCAACCTGAGCTGGTGATCCTTCTGTGACGGTAGTCCTGACACTGGTCTTTAGAAATAAGCCCCTGTATGGGGTCTGTGGACCTTTTGACCTTTTTCAGCATTTATGTTTCAACATAAACTTCACTGGAGGTGGCTGTTTTCCTAGTGACAACTGTTCTACAATGACATCTAAAATACTTTTCTTCAAAGGTGCTGTTAAATCAACCCTTAATTTTACAAGCTCATCAGCTCAGCCTGTGGTAAGGTACAAGAAGATAAGAGCTCTTGACACGTGCATGTGTGCAGCTGTGTAACCTTTCCCACTTTACAACATTTATCTGACTTCAAGAGGAAGACATCAAAAGTATAGCATTGTGAATTCTTTTCACAGCATACGGGGCTGGCTGTGCTGTGTTTTAAAAACCCCTCTGGTTCAAGTGCCATGCATATTTTCTCTTGCATACATTCATTGCTGAACTCCAGTGAGAATGGCAGTAGTGTCCTGAACCAACAAAAGCACTTATTCATGTTACCTTTAAGACTTCTATTGACAGTGAAGTCAATAGGAACACAAGGGTTAACTGTTTAAATTTAAACAGATGTCTCAGAGCTTCTTGACTTGAGAACAAAAATTGTTCCTATTCCTAAATCCCTGGACTAAGTTAAGTAAAACTGTGTAACTTTGGTTTTGGATTCTCTGAAGAGTGAGAATTCTCAAAGGGGGATGGCTGAGGGGGAAACCAAGAATTATCTGCGAAATTGCAATAGTATTAAACTAGTTACTACAGTCAAGGGAAGCAGGAAAAAAAGAAAAAAATCACACTAAACCACACACATAATATTTGGTAATGAAGATTTTCAAATGTTTAAATTTATCTTGAAACGTTGAAATGCTATTTCATGTTCTTATTTGTACCATAAGCCTGAAAAAGCTTTTCTCTGATTAAACCTTAACAACATTTTTTAAAAAAAAAGAAATGCAAAGAAGGGAGGATTCATATAACATTAATTCTTAATTGAAAATCACGTTTCCTCCTGAAATTTAAAATGTTTTCCATTTGATCTGAAATTTAAAATGAATTTGCATTTGTGTTACAGAGTTCAGCTTCCGAGTTCTATTATCTTGACCTGATAAAAGTAGTAGCAGTAGTAGTAGTATCTGCAAAGCATTTATTTTTCAATTTACGATACATTTACTGAGCCAAAAATGCAGTATTCTTCTAGATACCCTGCTGCATCTTCCAGCCCCTTCAACTCTTTCTGTTTTTTTGGGTGCCAGTTGTTTTGTCTACCTGGAGATATACTCCACATCAGTGGAACACATAAAAAACTCCAGTTTTTTATCAGACTGCCTGACTTTGCTCCTGTTGTGGCCTTTGTTGATGTAATCTGGGTTTATGTGGGTCAGAAGGCAATCACCCCTGGCTATCTCCCTGCTGCTGTCACTTACAGCTCCGCAGAGTGGATCCACTGTGGTACCAAGTCAGAACAATGGCAGTTAACACCCGTTTATCACACAGACAGCTGAATAGGCATGGCTCAAAACATTGCAGAATCAACCTCCAAATCCTCCTGCTTAACACTGTTGTTGTCTAGCTCCAATTGTACTCTAGGCCATAACGCACCAGAAATACAATTTTAGAGCACAACACATCACACAGAGCATTTGTGAAAGAAGTCCATGGCAGGGAGGTTGGACTAGATAATATTCAAAAGTATTCAAAAGTATTCAAAAGCAACTGTGATTATTGGAGGTTTGTGTTTGTTTTTACAGTGAAATGAGATTATTTAGGAATAACAAACTAAAAAACTGAGCTGGGTCAGAATCACATTTTCTGACTTGAGGGGCTGAGGTTTCAAGGTCACTGCTGGAATTTTGGAAAGCCTATATAAAGGCTGGGGCAATGAATGGTCTCACTAGGACAGGGAAATGGTGCAAGGTAGGAAGAAAGCAATGAGATTGTGAAGGGACCTCTGATTTTCCCTTACAAAAATTTTGTCCTTCTCTGCCTTAGCTGAGTGCAGTCCGTACTATCAAGAATGTAAGACAAAATCCTGGAGATATCAAACAGCAGAACTACCATTGCCTTGTACAGGCCACGATTTCACACAGAAGCAGCTATTTGAAAGAACTTGAATCCCCTTTTAAAGATCCCCTCCTTTTATATTTAGATAGGCTCAGTGTAACTGTAAATACACCCATCATCATAAACAGCTGCAAGGTAAATCACTGTAAAACATCACATACTAAATAACAGCGCTCTCTTTGTACATTATTAACCCGCAGCCAGCCTGGCTTTATCTTCAAGTAGAGTATGAATGCCACTGAAATATTTTCACCTACAACTACTAAGCCCTTCAATATTTATTGTTAATTATCAATATTATTATAATTAATAATA
>NW_010424996.1:18877-29235 GCF_000710305.1 Buceros rhinoceros silvestris | reverse complement strand
TACTATAAATAAAAATTATTAAGGAAATTAAAATAAGACTTAAAATTGCTTTCTCTTTATTTACTTAGGTTTGTAGCTGTCTGATTATTAACAGCAAATTTGGTAGTGGGTTAGTGAAGTACAGAATGATATGTGATTTTAAATTATTATTCTATAGAATGTAGTCAATTTATTTTATTTTTAATTTTATTCTGTAGAAGCTGAGCAATGAGTAGTCTCTCACCGACTTAGAATATGATGGATGAATAGTTCAATACCTGGCATGTGCTAGTTGTTTCAAGATCTTCTTTTAACTCTGATTGAAATGTTTCTTTTGAATTCATAGTTTTAATTTATGTGACTTATACTCAAACTAGCTTTTTGGGGAGGTGGGAAGTGATTCCCTGTAGTCCTGGAGTGAAAGGAAAGGTAATGCATACCTTAAAATATAAACCTGTATGGCTTCATCTTTAACAAAACTGTGACTGTGGAGTGGGCATTATTCCAGTGGGATCCTGTAGGGATCAGATGTTAGCCCTGTAACAGACTATATTTTTACAATGTACCTTGAAGAAAATAGCGTCTTCTAGATGTCACCCAAACTGGACATATGTCAACACTCTGGGATTCAGTGCAGCCAACTCCGTGCATCTAAAAACAAAGAATGCAGGCTGTACTTGCCAAATGGAAGACTACATCCATCTTCACTAGTTTCTTTAGTTACCTGGGTGGGGTGGGGGCGATGTGAGTTACTCTTTCCTAGGATAGTTAACTGAACAAGAGATTCAAGTCTGACATGATGTTTAAGACGGATAACGAACCAAAAGCAGGCCAATAGAGAGTAGAGGTAAGAATGTCAAACAACTATTTTGCAACAATAGCACAATTGCTGTGACAAGTGCCAAATACCTTTAAAGATAGTCATCCAAAAGGCTCCAATTTTGGAGCTCCAGCTCCAATAAGAACAACTGAAAATGATACTTTCAGAGTTAAAAGTTGTTAATTATTCCCCCAGGATACAGATTATTGAGTTTCCAGAAATTCGTATGATGAATATTTAGTTAATTATGCAAAGTAGGATATCTCCAACAGGAAAGACGCACCCAGCAAATCTATGGAGATAGAAAGTCATTAGTTGGGATTCCCAGTAGGAGACAAACCTTTGTTCTGAATGAGGCAGAAACTCCACCTAAGATGTCTTTCCCATTTTACACTGAACAACCTAACCACAAGGCTATTTGGGTATGGGTGAGCCTTCATTTCTGTATTGTTCTTCCCTATCCTTTCCCAGGCTCTCCATTTCTTTGGAACCGTTACGTTACTGTGGGAAGTTCCCAGTTCAACAAAATGGAATTTCCCAAGGAGGGATTTTCTATCATTAGAAAATTCCAAATAACTTCTGCTATTATTCCCCAAGAAATTAGCTCCTAAAGTACTACTGGGTGAGACTTCCTCTATATTTATGAAAGACAGGTATATCTCATGGGAACTTCAAAAGGCATTTCTCAGAGGAGAACGGAGGAGAGCCCTAAGGTGCTGCAATTGCTAACTGTAGTTCTGGGACTGCTGAAAACATTCATACAAATATATGTTTTTCAGAGGTTTACAGATAGACATTTCCTTCTTCCTAGGTATTGTATTTGAGTCATCCAATCAGGAAAAAAAACAACAGCGTATTACTTTGGTCACCACAAGATCATGCTGTAGGCATTTCACCAAGAATACAAAAATGTAATAAGTTCTTACTAGGCATTTCTGAATAACAAATAAATTCATAAAATTCTGAAATATAAATGGATTTTTAGATATTCTGCAAGCTGAAAAGGGAGTGAAATAAATCAAATACATTATTCAGCACAAAGTACTCTCCCAAGTGCTTTTTTCCCCCCTTTTTGCTTTATCTAGCAAACTACAGAATCAGCCATTGCTTTCTGGGTATTTCATTAGTATGTGGAAGACATAATGTAAAAAAGCTTGTCCACTAGGGAAGCATTATCTTTTACTGGCAATCTGTGAATGCTACTGAAAAATGACCTTTTGCTATCAAAATATTAATGTCTTTATCTCAACAAAGAATTTAAAATCTAAGCTGCACATGAAAATTGGATATCATTTTTCTTTGCACTCCATGGATATGGACGCTTCATAATGTCTGTATAATTCTTTGCTTTACATGCACCTTGTGCCACATTATATGATAACTGGAAGTTATTATATTTCATAAGGCTATTGTAGTATTTCTGACTTGTGGAATGAAAACTGTAGACTGCATATAATTTATATTATGTATGTAAAGTCTTTCTTTTTCTCTGACAGACAGATATGGATAGTGAGCAACAGGAATTAATAGCTACAGCAGAAATTTAAATACGCTTTGCAGTTCCACTCAGCCAACAAAAAACAAAAGTGTAATGGTTCTCAAAAAATTCTTTACTTCCCAATTTTACAGAAACTTCTTAATCTGTTAGGGAAATTCCTCTTCAGCCTGCAAGGGTGTCTGAATCTGGATCTGAAACAACAGTGGATCACTCAGCTGACAGGTTTAGGTACATTACTGTCATTCTCTAAATTTTAGAAGAAAAGCAGAGTGAGCAGTGTTTTCCTTTGTGCTGCTCATGTCATTACAGTGTTTACATCACTTCACTGATGACTTCACAGTGCTTACACTACTTCATTTCGGAGAAAGTGGTATGTAAGTCCCAAATCACCATTATCTTCTGCAGAAGGTACTACAGAGATTCTATAGAATCATGGAATCATAGAATGTTTGGGGTTGGAAGGAACATTTAAAGGTCATCTAGTCCAACTCCCCTGCAGTGAGCAGGGGCATCTTTAACTAGATCAGGTTTTCCAGATCCCTGTCCAACATGACCTGAATGTTTCCAGGGACGTCACCACTGCTCTGGCCAACCTGTGCCAGTGTTTCACCACCCTCACTGTAAAAAATTTCTTTATATCTCATCTAAATCTCACCTCTTTTAGTCTAAAACCATTACCCCTTGTCCTGTCGCAATAGGCCTTGCTAAAAAGACCATCCCCATCTTTCTCACAGGCCCCCTTTAATTTCTGAAAGGTCACAATAAGGTTTCCCTGGAGCCTTCTCTTCTCCAGGCTGAACAACCCCAACTTTCTCAGTCTGTCCTCAAAGCAGAGGTGTTCCAGCCCTCTGATCATTTTTGTGGCCCTCCTCTAGACATGCTCCAAAAGCTTCATGTCCTTCTTGTGCTAAGGACTCCAGAGCTGGACACAGCACCCTGGGTGGGGTGTCACCAGAGTGGAGTATAGTGGCAGGATGCACCAGAGTGGAGCAGAGCGGCAGGATCACTTCCCTCAATCTGCTGGCCACGCTGCTTTTGATGCAGCCCAGGATATGGTTGGGTTTCTGGGCTGTGAGCACACGCCGTAGGCTCGTGAAGAGCCTTTAATCCACCAGTACCCCCATGTCCTTCTCCACAGCGCTGCTCTTAATTACATCACCTCCTCTATTAATACTGGAGATTGCCCTGAAATAGGTGCAGGACCTTGCATTGGCCTTGTTGAATCTCATGCCCAGCTTGTCCAGGTCCCTCTGGATGGCACCCTGTCCCTCAGGTGTGTCAACCACACTACCCAGCTTGGTGTCATCTGCAAACTTGATGGAAGTGTACTCGATCCCCCATCTATGTCAGTGATGAAGATAATAAGCAGCACTGGTCCCTGCACAGCCCCCTGAGGGACCTGCTTATCACCTATGTCCATCTGTAGATCAAGTCATTGACCACTACCCTCTGGATGAGACTTCCTTATCTGCCAAATAGTCCGCCCATCAAATCCACATCTCTCCAATTTAGAGAGAAGGTTGTTGTGGGGGGACTGTGTGAAAGGCTTTACAGAAGTTGAGATAGATGATATCCATAGTCACTTCATTATAGAAGGCCACTAGGTGGGTCAGGCAGGACTTGCCCTTGGTGAACCCCTGCTGGCTGACTCAAATCACCTCCCTGTCCACCATGTGCCTTAGCATAGCTTCAAGGACGATCTGTTCCCTGATCTTCCCAGGCACAGAGGTGAGGCTGGCAGGTTAGTAGCTCCCTCGGCTCTCTTTTCTACCTTTTTAAAAAATGGGTGCAGCATTTCCCCTTTTCAAGTCACCAGGGACTTCTGACTGCCAGCACTTGTCAAATATCATGGATTGCATCTTGGCAACTATATCAGCCAAGGATCAGGACTCCATCATCCCTCAGGACTCTGGGATGCATCTCATCAGATCCTGTAGACTTATGTATGTTCAGGTTCCTCAGGTGGTCACAAACCTGATCTTCTCTTACAGTGGGAGAGACTTAGCTTCCCTGGTCTGCATCTTGCGGTCTACAAACTTGGGAGGTGTGAGAAGAGAGGTTATCAGTGAAGACAGGCAAAAAAATGTTGTTGATTACCTCAGCCTTCTCCTCACCCATTGTTACCAGCTTGTCAGTCTTGCTCATCAGGGGTGTACGCTTTCTTTCACCTCCCTTTCCTGCTTGACATACCTGCAGAAGCCCTTATTATTCTTGGCGTCCCTTGTCAAGTTCAACTCCAGCCATGCCTTGGTCTTCCTGACCTCATCCCTACACAATCTGGCATTGCCTCTATAATATTCTCAGGATGCCTGTCCCTGCTTTCACTGCCTGTGCATTTCCTTCTTGCCCTTTAGTTTGACCAGCAGGTCTTGACTCAGCCATGCCAGTCTCTTGCCTTCCTTGCCTGATTTCTTACACCTCAGGATCAAGAGGTGTTGCACTCTGTGGAAAGTGTCCTTAAAGACCTGCCGGCTCTGTTCTGCTCCATTGTCCCTGAGGGCCATTTCCCAGGGAGTCCTATTGACTAACTCCTTGAAGAGCTGGAATTTTGTTTTCCTAAAATTCAACATCCTGACTATACTCCTTGCCTGAACCATATCCCTCAGGACTGTGAACTCCACGAGTGCATGACCACTGCAGCTCAGGCTGCCTCCAATCTTGACATAACCGATGAGCTCACTTGCGTTGCTGACCATCAGGTCCAGTATGACATCTCCTCTGGTGGGGCTGTCTATTACCTGGCTTAAGAAGTTATCCTCAATGCACTTCAGGAGTCTCCTGGATCGCTTACAGTTCATCACGCTAATTTTCCAGCAGATGCCAGAGTGGTTGAAGTCCCCCAGCAGGACTAGAGTGTGTGAGTGCGATGCCTCCTGTAGCTGGAGCAAGAAGGCTTCATCAATAGGCTCCCCTTGATCTGGCAGCCTGTAGCGAACACCACTGTCACATACACACACAGTTCATGTGGCTTTGAGTTCCAGAGCATCATTCCACCCAGAGGGTGGCTGGTAATGAGGAAAGAAAGAAAGAGAAAGCAGTCCCAAAGCACAAGTCCAAATTCAAAGCCCAACTGCTTTGATTGTTGAACCACAAGTTTAAGCTTAGTCTCAATTTTTTTTATAGCTGACCACAAGAGATAAAAGTAAAGGGATACATGAAATGGTCAGATTATAGAAAGTGGAAAGACAGAGTTACATTATATGCATGTGAGAAGTAACACACAATCTTTTTACCTAGGTAAGAACTGAATGGGTTGTTCTATTTGGGATAGATTATCTCCTGCAGAATTTCATAGAACCTACACTTCTAACAACGAAGTGTGACTGTGTTTCTTCCTTCCTGTAGCCATTAGTTCTATGCTATTGAGTAGTCAGGAAAGGAGAAATTTCTTTAAAATTTTAAATGGATTACTAAGGATATCTACAACCATTTAAAAATGCTCAAGTTAATTATTTTCAAGTAAATTATTTTCCTTAGGACTCAGTAGATAGGCCTTAGCTCACAAGCCAAGGACAAGCTCTGAAATCTTGCATAATCAAGATAATTAAATGGCTCGGTAATACCAGATGGGACAGTCCAATCCTTTCCTCTTACCACCAACCTAAAACTGATGTTGCTTCCTTTGATTCACATCTAGTACTCGGTGAGCTGATTGATTAAACGCACTAAACAAGCAGAAGAATTAATCCAAAAATCAGTTGGTGACATGATTTTGATTTGGCTTAGTCAGCTCCTGTAAGAAGAGCATATGCTAGAATTTAATTGTGTGCTTCAGTTCTACTGATATCTGCAGGAGTTCAAGAGCATGCATAAAATTCAGCAAAAGCTTTCTTTCATGAAACCAACGGTCCATCACAAGAAATAAGTAGAATTCAGAAACTGGAACTTCTTCTTAGATGTACTGAGAACAGAGTGCTTAGATGGATTTACATTTCTTTTATTCTTTCTCTCTGAAGGTACCAGTTCACTTCTACAGGGGAAAAATTATTTTTAGATATTTTAAAATTTAGATATGGGCCCATATCTAAAACACTGCACAGGCCAAAATGAAATCTCACATAGAAGATTCTAATGTTGCATGGTTTAAGTTATGTTATAAAGTGACTGCTGTGACCTAAGAAATCCAAAGTTAAAAGAAAGCATAATGGCTTTAAGAATTTGCAATTAGCACTACTGCTTAAACCCATCAGTGTGGGAGTTAAAATGAGCATTAACACTCCTACAGTTACCCTCTGCAGCATGGAGATTTTAGGTTAGCTTCCTTTTAGAAGGATAAATAATGAATTGGAGTGCCAAATCATTTCGTGGAAACATCCTATAATGCAAATGCCTCTTAAAGAAAAAAGAAATTCATGCTTATAAATAACACGAAACTACATCTCTGGTGAATCCTCAGGAACTACACCGCAATTTATAATAGATTTCTTCCCTCATCTACTTCCATGAAAACTTACGCTTTTTTGTGGCTGTACTTTCTGCTAACGGCTCTCATTTAACTGTGGCAGAAAAGTATGGCCAAGTTTTTTTGCCAAAGGTAGAAAAATTGATTTTGCTATACTTCAGTCACCAAAATTCAATAGTCTTGGACCATAGTATAAAATTCAGTGTTGAGGTGTGAACTGAAGAGGGTGAGGTGCCTATAGACGTATTACTAGGCTGTCCTATTTCTAGCAAAGAACAGGGACATTTAAATCTTAAATTGACAGAATCAAAATGCAAGTACTTTGTTACCAGAACTCTGCGCCCCACATCCCAAACCTCTCTGTTAGGATTCATTGAGACTATTCAGAGTCAAGATTAAGTGCACAAAAGTATTTGTGATTTCAGGCCTCAGTCTGACTAGCAAATGAAATAGAATTTTTTTTTTTTAATAGCTATTTTCAAGTTACATTTAGGGTGGGGTTTATGTTCTATTTAAGATTTTTCTAACTTCAGTACTGTGAACTTTCAGTATCTAGAACTCACTCTTATACATGATGTCAGGAGATCAAAAAAGCTGCAATAGTTGATCGTTAGTACCCCTTTGTCTCTTTTTCATAAATCACAGGAACAAACAGACTGTGTTTCAATACATTAAGCAATTCTTGTCGCCTTCCACTTTCCAGAGTGTTAGGCACAACAAAACTGTAATCACAATGGAGGGAAGTTAGGACAAATAGTAAATGGCAATCATTGGTTAGTTGCAAAGTATAAATTCATACAGAATAAAACCTCTACAAAAGAGTGTGTGTGTGTGCGTGGCTGGGTGCGTGTTAAAGTTTATATATAATTTTGTAAACATTCTACAAAAAGTTGGTTGTTTAGCTCAGTTTGATTTTTCAAAAAGGGTCATTTCTGGGTGCTAGAAAGTGAACTTTTAGCTTTACTATCATCTGATGAAAGCGTTTTAGCTACAGACAAGAGGGGTTGAATTTAATATCCCTTGAACTGCTGTAGATCGTGAGTAATGCTACTGAAATCAATACATGTCTTCCAGATGCTAGATGACAATCTAGGGCAATACACTAAACAAAAATTCAGTAAGGGGCGTAAATAATCTATTCATAAAGTGCATGGGTCTTTACCAAATAATAAAATGAAATTATTTTCAGAACCCAGTGGATTTACCGGTCTATGTGCTATGGTCAACGAGACTCACACATCTTCAAGCATAGGAATTCACATGACTGCCATATCCCATGAGTCTGGAATAAGTCTTATTTTGGAGTGTGTGGGGAATGCGTTTATCCCCACAACAAATCATTACGCATTTGGAAAGACTTACTCAGCTGTAGGAAGACTTGACAATTTGATTAGACTAACTGGAAAAGTTGAAAAGAAAAATGTTTTTCAGTAGCTATTCACTATTCTGTAAAAGTAAATAAAGACACGGAAAAGTGTTTGTGAACTAATCTACCCTGTCATGAAGTCCTTTCATCCATACCAAAAGATGTTTCTCTACATAAGATCAGGCAGAGAATGACTAGCTAAACTCTCCAATGCTATGGGTGGTAACATTATACAAATTGTTATTTTATAAAATATTTGGTAAAGTTTGAGTATACGATCACTAACTTTCTACAACAGCAGACAAAACTGTGATGTAGCTACAATTTGCTGACTCACTGAATGAAATACGTGATTTTTAAAACATTAATGTTCAATTACTATACATCATTAATCTCACTCATTCCATTTCAGTGCCTTGCCTTGAACTAATAGGAGTTCAGATAGTTTTAAAAGTAATCGTAGCTTCTTTTAACACTATGAGGAAAGATTTTTCCCATACGATCAAATCAAATTCTTGATTTAATTTACTTGAGATTTTTGAGAGATGCAAATTCACTGAAATTCCACTGACTCAAAAAAATTACTAGATTGCAATCAGTCGCATGAACACAAATGCCCCAGTTTGACCCTTGCATAAGGAGGGTCATGTGTCTTACATGATTCAATAAAGCACGAGTAGCATCAGCTGGTGTCCAGAAGCTACATTCTTCACATGTGACTATAATTAAGAGCAATGAGTGCAGTGAATTCACAAGCAACTCCTCAGTTTCAGAAAATGCAGAAGATGATGACTTTGATTAATAATCTGTGTCATTTACTGCATGGTTCCATTTCTTGGTCTCCGAAGACTAATTTGTAATTGAGAGAGAGTCATCTGACAGTTAGAATCTTCATCACAATGTTGTTTTCACACATGAGACAACAATGATTACTGGAGTATATCCAACACACTGTAACAAGAATGAGCACGGTATAGCTCCAGAATTTCAGCCCTTTTATACCACACTCATGCTCTTGCCTTTACCTTACAGTCAGACAAATGTGCTTCCTCCATTCAAATCCTAATAACTTCTTCCAACATCTTTAAACATTATTTTTACTTGAAGTTGCATCTTCAACAATATGTGAGTGTATTATATTGATGTGAGCATTTGATACTCACTAGAATAAAACCCAGGAGCTTTTAAATCAGTGACATTTGGCAGCTGACACGGCATAGACCTGGAGGCCGATTTCTCACTTTGCATAGCTGATTGAGTAGATCATAGAATCATAGAATAAATCAAATTTTTCCCACCAAAGGACAGCTTCTTTCACTGATTTACCAAACCAGCACAGAATTGTAACACACAGGTTATTTTGCAAATTGCACTAACTGGGTTAAGCTACAATTAGGCAGGCTTAGGGTACCCCAATTAGAAACACAAGTCTTTCTAAAAAAGCATTTAAATCAGGCTTCAGTCCAGTAAGTGAAGGCTGTGGGAAGATGAAAAAAAAGAGTCCCTAATAATGCTTAGCTTTGAGAGGTTTCACCAGAGTGGTTAATATGTGTCAGTATGTAACCAGAAGCAAGAAGCTATACTGTGGATTTACAGCAAAGGCCCCAAGTGAACTATGTGGAAAACAGATGTTTGATCAGAAGGGAAACAGATGCAGCACTCTTCTTTTTGCTGAAATGGGGATACAGACACAAATGCAAACACTGTAGCTTCAGAGAAGCTATACATCACCAATACTGGGAAACATAGTGAACTTACTTCTGCAAGGGAATGGGCGTAATAGATAAACATTTAAGCAAATAATTGGAGTTACATAAACAAATAGATTCATTGACTTTAGTAAGCCTTTTTCATGTAGGTAGTCAGTTAAACACAGCCAAAAAGAGTCTGGGGGATGGAGTCCAGTGTATTCACCGCTCAAAAACCCAGTTCCCATATGTTTAACAATCTGGAGCTATAAGGAATATTGCAACTTTCAGGGACACCCATCAATCAAGCACCAATTCTCAAAATTTGTGATTCAGGAAACTTCTCTTCTACTACAGCATCAAACTCACAGCTTGTATTGGTAATATGCAGTAGCTGGTTAACAAGTTGAAATTTATTATAGTTACAATTGCAGTTATAATTCGCATGGTTAATTCAAAGCCACATAATTCAACTGGGCAATCCCACCAGTGGCTAATGGTAGAAACTGTGGCGTGAAATCTCTAGTCCCATGTTGTGCAGAAAGAGCAACAGTCCTTTTTTTCTGAAACTATAGAGAAGTGCACAGAGAACTGTAATATTCCTG
>NW_010424996.1:5023-18798 GCF_000710305.1 Buceros rhinoceros silvestris | reverse complement strand
GCTGATCAGCAAATGTTGACAAACGTTTCCTTCTCATAATGCTACCAGCACACACACAAAAAAAAAAAAAAAAAGTTCTGTGAGATCAAGGGAGTGGTAGGGCTATAAAACTTTGTACACATTTTCTAACAGTTCTTCCTCACTCTTCTTGGAACAGGTACCAAGTATGTGATAAGAATTATCAAATCCTCTTGATCACAATGAGACATCATTTCCTTCTTAGCCCATCGTATGCTTACCCATGATGTCATTGTAGACTGAGTGACATAGGAATGTAGCGCAGAAAAAATGGATGACTCTTGCTATGGTCTCTGTCATAGCTCCCTGCTATTGAAGGCAACCACGTAAGACAGTCTTTTAAGTAAACTTAGAAAGTTTCACTTTAGGACAAATTTGGGTTTAGCCTCCTCTAGTCCTTCAGAAAGGCCATTCTAAGATCTATCGATTGCTCTCATATTTGAAGTAAACTGAATTTGTGAGATCACCTATGGTAATGGGGCAAGTCAGACCATGGAAATTTTGTCCGGCAGGACACTGACACTACATAACGCCACAGACATTAAGTGAGGAAAAACAAAAAAATGAGTTGTTGCTCTTCATCAAAAAAGAAGATTGCAAAGTTCTATCAGCTAAAGAGAGGATGTTTTGAGCTGAAATTCAGCAAGAGAACAGGAAAATAGCATTGAAGTCGATACTCACCTACAGTAAACATGAGCATAAACAAAAATCTAATGAAGATTTTATTTGCTAAAGACTAAAAGACATCAACCATTCTCATGAAGGTAGAGATACAGACAAGAAAATCTATTCAATAAGGGCAGGACTCACTTGACAAGATGTAGATAACCACACTGGAGATGTCCAGGAAGACCTCAGATTTCTAGTTAGTTATGACAGCATATTCACTAAGGCTCTCCCAACAACTGAGATGAATTGTGCCCTTCCAAAGACTATTTCTCTCCACTAACCAAAAAGCAAGCTGAGTGACTAGCTGAGCTGTGTACTTCTGTAGTTAAATAAAATGAACCCCATACTGATATTTCAATGGTGCAATTAAATGTTGGGAGTGCATCTGCATAAATACTTCAAATTGTTGCAATATTTAAATGATGATTTAATTATTTAAAAAGCAATATCATTACTATATTCACAGTATGATGTTTTGACTTTGACTGTTGTTAGTGTAGTTTGGTTGTTTCACATGCTGCTAAAGGTTCCTTAAAACAGAGATGATTGACTGCTGGAATTTAACCTCCAAATAGTGAGATCTTCTGGCAGTATATACATAATTTCATTGTATCATGCTGCCAACTTTATTATGTCATGCATCTGGAAATACACACACATGCTTATATGCATGAATTTTATTACAGCCCATTTAATTTCTCACTCACAGAGAACTTAGAACACATGTCAGTATTTGTGAGATCAGAGACTATGACTTTTGACATCTGAGCACTGAAGTTTTTCACTGCACTTGCTTATTGTTCCCAAACCCAGCCGCATTCACTGTCATTTTGTTGGCTCACCATCCCCACTGGAGACTCAGGGAAACTATGCCCATATCTCACCTGTTTGGGGGGAAAATATGGTTGTTATCAGCCCGCTGAAGACTAAGCTGAAATGCTGAACTTTGCTGTGAAGTGTCTGAGATAGAGGACTGCAGCCACATAGTGAGGCCAGGCAGAAATAGAGGACAAAGTGTTGTGGTTAAATAATATCTTATATTTCTGCAGGTAAGTAAACCAAAATCAATGCTTTAGCTGTTAGAGAAATTTTATTTGGTAGCACGATTTTGATGCTCTGCACTTACACAAGGCGTACTGTACAAGTGACTATGTCCATTAGTAAATTACACAATTTTTAATACATAAATGTGGGAAATGATAAAAAAGCAAAGTATCAGCAAAATAAAAGCAGTTTATGCTGCAATGGTTAAAAATATGTTGAGAAAGTACTTAAAAACTGCTCTGTACCCTGATGGCTCTGAAAAGGTAAACAAGACATTAAAAATGCAAATGAAGAAACAAGATGTTATTTATCCAAGCAGAACTTGTCTTGGAGGAGAAAAAGAGACTGAGTGAAGGCACGGTGTTATAATTTTACCTTTCTTTTTATATGGATGTGCCATTTCACTGCTTCATGGGAACGTGTACTGGGGCCCTACGTGTATTCTGATGAAAGAAGAAGATGTGATTGAGAAAGGCTAAGGAATTCCCTTTTTGGGGAGCCTCCCTCCTGAACACAGGCACTGCTTTCAGAGATCTGTACCTCCAATCTCATGCTTACTTATAAAACTTTCTGTAAACAGAGAGGAAAAAGACACCACCCCCTCAGAGCAAACAAATTAAAATAAACCCTTCTCAAAAATCCTGTGCTTGACTGAAACCAGGGGAGTTATTTAATGCCATATTACCACACTGATTAATATTATTTTGAGGCTTATAAAAAGTGTAATTGCTCTAATAAAAATTAAAAGGCCTTTACCTATTAAAAAGATAATCTCATAAGCTAATATTTAGTGTTTTTGAGTGACTAATTTAATGGCAATAACATTAAAAGGGCCTGAATTGTCAAGCTATCTCTTCACTGCTGCAGCTCGGGCCAGAGCTGCTCCAATGTGAATTGCTTCTTCCTGTGAAACCAAAAGATCTTGTCTGCCAAATTCAAGAGGCATAGCTCATTTGAAAACTATGTCTAGCAGTTACAGCGTCAGTTTGAATGAACAGATCCTCTTTCCTTGAGCTGTTTTACTGCTGCGCCTCCAACGTTTGTTTTGCGTTGCCATTCGAACTGCTGTGTAATTACTTAAAGCGTAGGTGACCTCAATTAATGTTGATTTGTTATTTACTCTCTCGCTTGCCGTCTGACCCAGTACCCTCTGAAGTCAGAGCTCCATTGTGTTTCAGCTGCAGGAGCTGGTTGTCAGTCCACACTGCAATACAAACGATGACTAAGCCCAAGTGCACATAAACAGCTGCACACTAATTCTTTCCATCTCTCTCCATAATCTCTCCTCCTCTGAAGACAAGGGGTTTCATCATGCTAAAGGGCAGCCCAAACTGAAGAACTGAGGTCCCGCTCCAGAGCTCTTCATGACAAAAGCACTCTGAACAGTTTCTTCCCACATATATATACATTTTAAAAAACCTGGACACCTCTACTTTAACTTTTCCCTGTCAGTTTTTCTTGGGCAAGGGGCAGTCTCCCTCTTTCAGAAGGTGTTTGTTTCAGTGGCTTAGAAGTGTGTGACTCATGCAAGAAACATCTAGGATCCTTGAGCGAAGGAACCTTGATCTCCGTACACAGATTGGGACAACTAGGTCCTGACTGGGGAAATTCACTTGTTCTCAGCATCAGAGGAAAGCAAGCACATTTAGTCAGATGACAGGATTGCATCAGATTTCATCTGCTGTGCAAAGGTGTTTTACCCAAATAAGTAGAAGATCCCGAGATACAGAATACACGCGTTCCAGCACTGTATTCTTGTCTCTTTAAAATGCCTTATGGCTAATATAATCTTTTATTCAGCACTACCTCCTCTTCAGTTTTTTCATTTCACTCTCAGAGCTAAAGTCTTTATGAAGGGTCCTCTTGCTGGCTAACATACAACAGTAAAATCTATTTTAGGGGCAACCGACACTGCTTTGGGGATTGTATATCACAGTAAAATCACATCAGTGCTGGTCCTAAAAAGCTCCTAGTCTGAATCTATGACTTCCACCTCTGCAAACATGTTAATCGAGTTGTGGCTGAGCACACAGTGCCCCTAAAGGCAGACCTTTCCAGTGCCTGCCCCCCTCCGGTGCAGAAGACAGTCTGCATGGGCCACAAGAAGCTGGCCTCCACCACTCTGTGTTGTGGTATGGTAGAAGAGGGATTGTCATGCTAGGCTGCAGCTTGGCAATGTGCAGATCATGTCCCTGTGAGCAAGCTTGGGACTCAGCTGGCTGGAAGTGTCAGGTTAAAGTCCCACATCTCCTTTGAAGTTCCCTTTCTATGTGTGAGGTGCAGGCTGGGCAGCGGAAAGGAACAATTCAGTATTTCACTGCAGTTTGGAAAGAGGAGGGTCCAGCCGTGGTGGGGAAGGGAATGGGTGGAGTGGTGAGGTATCCATATGTACAACTTGAGCGTGTAATATTTTATGAGTGAGATGTGGGAGGGACGTTGAGGATTAACTACACATTGTCTTCCAGTTCCCTTCCGCAGCTGGCAGCAGGGTGAGCTGAGACCTCTCTCTTATTCCAGCCGTCTGTTACTGTGGTACTGTCTCCTTGGGGCTGACCTCCTCATGGGGGCTGCCTTTCATGGGATTCTAACACAAAGCATTGCACAGTGTTAGCAAGCCCTGATATGGTTACACATTTATTTAGCCAGCGCATTTTCAGAGCTTTTAAGGAAAGATAAACTTTTTTTTCTTTGTACTTTCTTCTGCTAGGCTTTTAATGTGAATACATATATCTTTTCTTTTGCTTCCCTGACTGCTGTGACTAGGAAAAGCCATCCTCAGCACTTCTATTGTTTACCAGGCTATCTTATGAAACGCAGTAACGAAAAGAGACCTGAATGTTGCTTTACTGGCCAGCAAAGCACTGCCAGTTCTGACCATTCAGTGGTCAGGCCAGCCAAGAATCCCCACACTGACTCATGAGATGTAAAGTATACTTTGAGGTCTTTGGGGATTTATTTCTGCTGTCTCAGCACTTGAGCTTCACAACACTCACTTGCCTGAAATTTTCAGCAACAAAGCTAGATAAATTTTATTCTTTATTATTCACCAAACCTTGGGATAACGCAACACATTGCATATAGGTGATTTTAAATCAGCCATCATCTAATGTGATACAACAGCTTTGGGAAAGGTGGCTCAGCTGCAACAAAGGAGGTTTGAGATGTCATAGCAGTGCAGGAATTAAAAGTGGAATGTGGGTTAGATCAAACTACACTCCTTTCCCAGCACAGAGGAAGGCTGAGCAATATCTCTATCATATCTTGGAAACCGAGGAGGAATGAAGTTTTTGAGCCTGCCTTCCCTCAGTTCTCAAGGAGAGGTAATATCAGATCTTCAGCCTTTTGCCCATGGTAACAGAGGGAAACATACGCTGTATTAGTAAAACCATACTGGACTATTCATATAGAAGAAGCTGAATGAAAAAAAAAATCATTACCTCAATAGCCAAGGCTAACATATGTAAATTTTACACATCCCCTGGTAGGCCTCCACATCCCCGCTCAGCAGTTCCTGTCTGATTTGAATGGAGAGCAGCTGCTGAGGGGGGTGGTTTTGCTCCTGGCTGACAGGAGTTCTGACAAGACTTCTTCACTCAGCGAACGGTGTGATGATGGCTGCATGGACATTTAGTGGAGCTTTATTCTAAAAATCACTTGCACTTTCTTGATTTACCCAGGCGAGTTTTAATCTAGGTGCTTTTCCTAGTGCTGAAAACCTGAATACTCTTGTGATTCTACTTCTCTTTCCAATCTATTGCACTCCGTAAATATAACTTCCTTCATATTACCCATGTGTGTAACATTTATGCAGCCTCAATGAACCATGTAGGTTGACACCTTGTTTTTTATAATGCTTTGTCAAGCCAAACACAGAAAATAAACCTGTCTTTCTCCTTCTAAGCCCACACGCAACATACAGAGTTGGACACTGATGCTTGGACTGTCTTAAAAATAGGTTCTTCTAATTTGAGATCCAAAGATACGAACCATTTTAATTGCCATTAACTGTGGTGGGAATTGGGTCTGGCTTCTGGATTATGTAACTGAGATTTTTAAAAAAAAATTATTTGCTATAACTGCAACATTTCAAGCATTTTAAAATATATTCTTTAATCAATTTAAAAACGTTGGGACTGATGTAGTATGGCTATCAGGAGCTCGGGGTCATATGCAATTTACACATTTAAGCCAGGTGCATTCTCAGATGAGACTGCTATTATTTCAATGAATAGGTTTGTATAATGAGATTTGTGTATAATATTTGTATAATAGATTTGTGTAATGAGGAATATGTTCCGGATTTCTTTTTTTTTTTTTCTGTCTGTCACTCAAATAAGTAGTTTGACTAATAATAACATAGTAACTTAAATAATAACAACAGCAATTACTTTTTAAACAATTCTTTGAGGCATAACTATTTCATCTGACCACTAAAAGCAAGTAACTATTATTACCCTTTTTACATACAGGGAAAATCTGAGGCCCAGAGGTGCAGCTACACGGTCAGATTAAAGAGGGATCAGAACGGGGATTTTAAGCTTCTTAAACTACTATTTCATATTTTTGTAAGGATTGGATGACTTCATCTTGCTGGTTTTCTGTTAAAATGTGCATTTAAATAACAACTTGAATATACCATAAAAAAAGTTAAATGTTGTTCACATCCTCTTTCAATTAATATTTACATTTTGCTTACAGTAGCTCAGAATAATGACATTCAAATTAAGTTACTGCTGTGCAGTTTTTTTGTTTATGGCACACCACGTGTTACCATGGAAACAGCCATACTCCGTATCTCTGGTAACAGCCACAGTGGTGTAAACTATGATACCAAAAAGAGGAAGTCAGTAAGCTGAAGTTACTAATTCTAAGAAAAACTTGTCAAAATTAAGTATTTCCTATAACAAAAAACTGGTTTATGTCACCGGAGAATTTTCATAAATCCTTGTTTCAATCTCAGATATGCTGGAGGATCTGAGTTACTCAGACATGGAGCTTTGCTGATGTCGAGTGAGCATCTTCTCTTACCTCAGGGGCTGTATTCGATTCAGGTCACTCATCACAACTTGTGCACATCAGCCCACAAAAAGCCCTGCTATGGCAAAGGGTGGCATTTTTCTACATTATCTTAAAAAAAACCAAATCAAAATTACTGTATTTCTCATCTGTACGTTACTCACTCACCAGGATTCTTTTTGGCATTTAAAAAAACCAAACCAACCAAACAAACAAACCAACCAAACAAAAAAACCTCTGCCACAGCAGCAGATATCCACATAATCCTTCATCAAATACCCTCCAAAGAGTTCAGGCTCACCATCTGGAGGTATTGATCTCTCTCCATTAGCGATATGGAGAAGTTAAGTTTGTAGGCTTGGGTAAACGGAATTTCACAATAGTTAAGTGCTTAAAATAGCCTTTATAAATACCAACCTCCAAACATTTAAAACAAGTACACCACCTGGACAGAAATGATGTGTACATTTCATTTTAAATTAAAAAACACACTGTTCCTCATAAAAACTACCCCAGGAATTGTTGGGGTTCAAGAACTCAATGCCTGTTTTTACTTTGAACTTTGCTACAGATGCATTCTGGTTACCAGCTCTTACTGCAAAACTGATCACATAAGGAAGTCATACAGGTCAAAGCTTTGTGTGTGTGTCTGTGTGTATATAAGTGTGTGTGTAAATAAATATACATATATACTCTTATAAATATTGGAAATATATTTGGTCACATATGGACAAAAATAAATGTATTAGAAGAAATAATACATTTCGTGTTTGCCACTCTATCAGAGATCAGTATGGGTTCTGGGGCAAAATCACTCAAAATTTGTATCATTTCCTGTTGCATTTGCTCTGGTCCAAGAGGGGAAAATGGCCTATGTGAACTTCGGTCCATCAAGGATACAGACCTGTGTTTTCAGATTTCCTGCCTAAAACCTCTTTCTTCAACAAGCACTCAGCTTCTCAGCCTTAATCCTAGCAGTTGTGAACCTGGAGACAACTTACAGGACAAACGATAGTAGGTGCAAAAGCCCTAGCTCTGAATTTACCTCTGCTAAATGCAGAACGCCTCCAACGGAGGAGAAGGTTTTAAACTGGAAAACTCCAAGGAGCTGCTTGTATATATTTACGTAGCCCCATAAACTTTATGGACTCTTGCCCATTCATAGCACATGAGATTGTGTCTCAGTGCACATTTGACTCCTCTACACCTGGTGTGAGAATGAACTCAGATTTTAACTGGGTGGAGCACACGTGGCCTTCCATAAAGCAATTACTCAGAAGTATTACATGGCAGTTGCCTAATTCCTTTTCTATGTCATAAACTAGATGACAGGCAAGAGAAAACAATTTTTTGCTTAACTTTTAAACACTGTGAGCAAAAGGAAGTAGATTATAACACAATTTTCTGTTCCACTGTGCTATTATACCAGTATAAATTCATTGAATTCAGAATCACCATGCTGGCAGAAATCCAGGGAAACAAAGTAAACAGTCAGGTCCAGATGTTAATATTTCTGTTTACGATTTTAAAAACTGCATTGCAAAATCTGAAATCCAAGAAAGACCATATTTTTTTCCATTGAAGCCAGGGTTTCCAAAAAACCCAGTAGCAAAAATGTTTGAATCAAAGTAGTTTAGGTTCCAGTCAAAAATACATTGTCTTTCAATTTTGCACTGAAAAGTTGAGCTTTCCGATGAAATACAAAATTTTTCTACTAATTTTTTTTTTTTTACTAAAAAGATAATGATACCAGTGAACCTCTGAACAATTCACATCAGCTCTTAAATTAGCATAAAAAAAAGTATTTTTACAGCATTGAAACATTGCTATCAGAATAGCAATGTAAACTACAGCAGCCTATGGGAAGTGTCCTAGCAACACACTGGAGCTGTGTATTAACATTCCATTTTTCACAGTGCCTTCATCTTCTGGAATCAAAATTCCAGAAGGGAGGTGGAAAGAAAAAATTTTCCAGAACACTTTTTCAAATAAGAAGCATATATCCAGAGAATAGCATAGCCAGAATATCTTGGGATTGTTAATGGAAAAATAAATCATAAAAGACTTTGCAATTAAAGGTGCCAGCTGTAAAAACTCATTGGTTTTGAACTGCATTATGAGAGACTGTCCTCTTCTACATACATCTGAGTCCATGAAAGCTGGCTGATTTCATTCTATGTATATTTGGGTTGATTGCTACATCAGTGCTTGAAAGACCCCAGAGAAAGCACATCTTATCTTCATTTCTGGGTATCACACTAAATCTGGCTCACCATCTACATCACAGCTCCTTGACTCATACCGAGTGTCACATCTGATCAAATTGTTCATGAAGCAATGCTACTTTCTTTACTCTATAAATATTTGGTGAATAGTTTGGACAAGTGATACTCAGCTGATGATTTGTTTGCAAACTAATCATTCCAGCTATTCGTCACTTGGTCTCTGTTATTCACAGCTGGTCATACAGGTCACAGAGTGTTAAAGACATCTGAAAAATTGTGATAACTGTTTTTGGAAGAAGAGGACAGTTTTGATTTTTTTTTTTATTACTTCCTTCATGGGATAATCAGAACAATAAATTGTATTCAGAAAAAAAAAAAAATCTCTACACTTTTCTGTCCTCTGACTAGACAAATAAAATTTTGAGAGGAAAATAATGAGAAGAATATGATAGACATTATATTCATTCAAATGTCATTGGAGCAAAATCTTCTAATAGATCTTGAGGAAGAAGACTTTTGTACCACATTTGTAGACTTTTGTAGAAATCACCAAGATTGTGCTTGCAAGAAAATCATAATTGGAGTGCTCAAAAGAAGAAGAGGAAAAAAAAAAACAAACCAAACCAAACAACAGAAAAAGCATCCAAGACATTTTAATGAACAACCACCTATTTGTATGCAAGTTTGTGGATAAAAAAGAGGGAGAGGGAATATTCCTGATCATTTCTAATACTAAATCCCAGAATACACAATTTTACAGTACATAGTCAGATCTGTGATTTTAAAGGTAATTCAGTTTTAACCGGACTATGTCTGCTTTCATGTATTCATTCTTCTTGTAAGTGATCAAATGACAGGAGCTTAATGATCAACTATTTATTAGCTGAGTCCCTTTAAGTTAGGGGAGATCTTACTGCAGCCTTCCAGTACTTAAAGGAGGCCTGTTAGAAAGATGGGGACAGTCTTTCTAGCAGGGCCTGTTGCGACTGGACAAGGGGTAATGATTTTCAACTAAAAGAGGGGAGTTTTAGACTAGGTATAAGGAAGAAATTTTTTACAATGAGGGTGGTGAAACACTGGTGCAGGTTGCCCAGAGAGGTGGTAGATGCCCAGTCCCTGGAAACGTTCAAGTCAGGTTGGACGGGGACCTGAGCAACCTGATCTAGTTGAAGATGTCCCTTCTCACTGCAGGGGTTTGGACTAGATGACCTTCAAAAGTCCCTTCCAACCCCAAACATTCTATACTTCTACGATTCTGAGCAAGCATGTGTATGCTGCTGTCCCACTACAGCTCCCAAGTGAAATATGTTTGCTTGAAGCACTATTTTAGTCATTGATTGCAAGTGGTTTGGAGCACTTAGCACAACCAGCTGACATGCTTTAGCTTCTAAATAGTAACTCTTTGAGCCACCACAGCCTGATCGTTTGCAACTATTATAAATAATCATGCGTAGAGAAGCTAGGAGAAAATTATTTTTGCCTGCATTCATTTGCTCTTAACACTTAAAAGGTGCCAGACTAGAAGACTAGCTTTCCCAGGCACGTACAAACAATCAATACAGTAGACAAATTTAAAAATTAATATTTCTTATATTCATCAAGTCCATACAACAGTAAATCTAATTTATTTATTTTTCTATGCAACAACACCTGTTTCATTTTATTCTGAAACAGATATTTTCAAAAATACTCTTTAACTTCCTGTTTGGTGACTCAGACTCCTTGCCATGGCCTGCACTGTCTACATCAGCCCTGAAAAGGCTTGTTTACTCCCTCTTGAACAAAAATATGATATATTGGGAAACCACAATAGAATTATCAAGAAACCATTTCAGCAGCTGAACCTATAAGGGTTTTTTTTAATATATATAATAAACCTAATTTTAGACTTGGACACAGATTTTCTTAGAATTACAAATGTCCAAAACTGGGGGGGGAAAAAAAAAAAACAACATACCAGCAAACTACTTCTATATATAGTCCACGAACACCGGGTTTATGAAGTTTCATGTTAACACTCCCCTGTGTGTGCTTTAAAAGAAAATTAGGATAGAGACGAACAGAGCATGGACATCAGAAATAATGAGAGGTTCCAGCGGTGTGTTATGCAGAGGGAGGACAGAGGGAAGGAGGGAAAAGAGCAATGGGAGAGGAAGGCATGCACACAGCACGTATGACTCTGCGGAAGCAGAAGAGAAAGGACCTTGTGATTGAGTTCCTCTGATCCCTTGATTACAGATAGTGCAAGGCAAAATGATATTCTAGACTCAAAACACTGCACCATCACGAACTTTATTCTCAGCAGTTCCCCAAACGATACCAGAGGTGGTTCACAAAGGGACAACAAGTACAAGGGGAGGGAGGATAATCTAGCAGGTCTGTGTATAAGGCAGAGTTACACATAGTCAAACAGGTATCATAGATGGGGCTCTGTAATAATCATGTTAAGGCTTTCAAGGAAGTCATTACAAGATTTGATTGTTTACTAATTTTTTCTTTCCATTGTTATTTATTTTTATAAAAAAAGAAAGAAAATACTGCACTCCAGGTGAGGAAGCTGAAAATCCTGGATTTATTTTGTTGCGAAGAAGGGCAAATTTGTCTCCACAAAGCACGAAGCTGAGAGGACAGCCTACCTTACAGCTATATTGAACATTGTGCTATCAAACAGTAAGTTCATGCAGACTTATGTTTCTGTTGGGTTTTTGTGTGAGTCTGAGTAACTACAGATAGCAGTTATCAGGCAAAGATTTCCTAGCAATCAAAAAATCTGTGGAAGTCATTGGAATATTCCATACACTGAATAAAAAAAAAAATAATCAAAACTACCTCATACTTTTTTACAAAGTCAAATGTAAGAATCCCAAGCAGCCTTAGCCCTGTAATATAGGTAGAAATGTATATTGTCAGGGTAAGCAGCAATACTAAACGAAGGTGGATGACAGCCAGCACACAGAAGCAAATGACCAGGAAATAACACTGTCTGGAAATCAAAAGTTTCAAACTGTCACTTCATCTGAGCTCAGGAACAACCTTCCATTAGGAGAAGTGGGTAGGGAAAAGAAAAAAGATCAGTTATAGGGAAATCTGACAGATTTACAGAAGTGATTTTATGATGTGAGAGTATGGCAAAGGGGAGTGGACTTGAGAGCGGGAAGGTCCTTCTGTTGCAAATATTTAAGTCCACTTAGTGTAGGCATGGAAAGAAAGTAAGGCAAAAATAATTATGGGAGGTAAAAAGCTAAGCCAGCAATATCAAGCCTAATTTCTTGTAAAGAAAGTGAAAAGTATGTATTTCAGAGACTTTGACTTTATCTAAACCAAGAAGAGTTTGCTAGAACAGGTACTAGCCTATTTACCCCAGAAACCCATTCAAACGGAAATCAGTTGAAAATGCCAACAGCTAATTCGCTCATACAGCTTATCCAACTGGTACAGTGGCAAAAAGTCTTTACTATTTAGGTGAACTTGCTCTTCAGCCTTTCAACATCTTGTAAACTCCTCCTCACTATAAGCCTAGGGACAAATCTACAGCTGCCATGAACACTGTTTTACACAGTCCCTCCAAACAAATGACAGAATTGTTTCAGCTGGAAGAGATCTTTAAGATCATCAAGTCCAGCCGTTAACCCAACACTGCCAGGTCACCACTAAACCACGTCCCTCAGCACCAAATCTACACGTCTTTTAAATACCTCCAAGGATGGGGACTCCACCACCTCCCTGGGCAGCCTGCTCCAAGGCTTCACAACGCCCTCGGTAAAGAAATTTTTCCTAATATCCAACCTAAAACTCCCCTGGCACATTTTGAGGACATTCCTTCTTGTCCTGTTGCTTGTTACGTGGGAGAACAGACTGACCCCCACCTCAATACAACCTCATTTTAGGAACTTACAGGGAGTGATAACGTCTCCCCTCAGCCTCTTTTCCTCCAGGCTAAACAACCCCAGTTCCCTCAGCTGTTCTTACAGGACTTGTTCTCCACACCCTTCACCAACTTCACTACCCTTCTTTGGACAGGCTGCAACACCTCAATGTCCTTCTTGTAGTGAGGGGCCCAAAACTGGACACAGCACTCAAGGTGTGGCCTCAACAGTGCCCAGTACAGGGGGATGATCACTCCCCTCCTCCTGCTGGCCACACTATTGCTGATACGAGCCAGGATGCTGTTGGCCTTCTTGGCCACCTGGGCACACTGCTGGCTCGTGTTCAGTTGGCTGTCAACCAGCACCCCCAGGTCCTTTTCCTCTGGGCACCTTCCCCAAGCCTGTAGTGTTGCAGGGGGTTGTTGTGGCCCAAGTGCAGGACCCGGCACTTCATACAGCTGAGCTCAGCCATGGATCCAGCCTGTCCAGATCCCTCTGTAGAACCTCCCGACTTTCAAGCAGATCAACACACCCACCCAACTTGGTGTCATCTGCAAACACTGAGGGTGCACTCGATCTCCTCATCCAGATCATTGATGTTAAAGAGAACAGGCCCAAATACTGAGCCCTGGGGGACAACACTGGTGGCTGGACTCCAACTGGATCAAGTTAGTCAAACAGGATCTGCCTTTCATAAATCCATGCTGACTGCGTCTGATGACCTGGTTATCTTGTACGTGCCATGTGATGGCACTGAAGATGATCTGCACCATGACCTTCCTCAGCACCAAGGTCAGACTGACAGGCCTGTAGTTCCCTGGGTCCTCCTTCCAGCACTTCTTGTAGGTAAGTGTCACATCTGCTGACCTTGCATCAACTGGGACCTCCCCCATTAGACAGGACTGCTGGTTAATGATGGAAAGTGGCTTGTTGAGGA
>NW_010424996.1:0-4900 GCF_000710305.1 Buceros rhinoceros silvestris | reverse complement strand
AGGACTGCTGATAAATGATGGAAAGTGTCTTGGTGAGCACTTCTGCCAGCTCCCTCAGAACCCTTGGGTGGATCCCATCTGGCCCCACAGACTTGTGCGCATATAAGTGGTGCAACACTTACCATTTCCTCTGTGAGGAAATGTGAGGTCGCTTTATTTTTTCATGCAAAGCATAGGTTCTGATGATTTGCATAGTCCTGGAAAGTTTAAGACCATAATTTCTCATCTTAAGCTGCAATTTGACATGGGACACTTGAGTATTTGGGTTTGGTTTTAATTACAAAGCCCAAGAATCCCATGTGTTCAGAGGTTTTGAGCTCAAAGCAAATACTTAATATTGCAAGATTTGCAATAAAATCATTTAAGCTGCCGACACTGAAATTTACTTCAGTTTACAACCTATCCTGTTTTTTCTCTCTTGAAAGATACAGCAATCTCAAAATACAAGATGAACATTTACAGTCCTTTCTGTTCTTTAATTTTTTGTTTGCTCCCTGAATCCCTTCCAGTTATTTGCTAATTTGTTCACCTTTTATAAGAAAGCTTTTGCAAGATTTTAGAGAGAACCATAGGAAACAAGCAGCCATGTGGTTAGCTTTGAAAAACACATGCCACGGGTGGAGAGAACCTTTTGTAGGGCATGTACAGGAAACAATATCCGACTTTCTTTGATGTAAATTCCTACATTAGAGGTTAATTGTACAGAAAATACCATCAACACTTATGAACTATTGCTATGTTCATTAAGATAGAATTAAAGTGTATCTCCATTGTGTAGAAGAGCTGGTTTATGGGAAGGTGGAGATTTCTGCATCTTCAGAATCATCCTAGTGTTATCTGCAACTCGGTTTGCCATCTAGATTATGAGAATATTAACTCATACTTCCTCTAAAAATAAAAAATTATTAGATTAGAAACTACAATTTCTACTCTAGAAATTTTTAGGGCTTTAAACAGAAATCCCCAGAGGTGTGGACTCCATACTGAAGGCTTTTAAGAACAGATTAGAACTACATCTGTGAAGAACGATTTCACATAGTTTATCCTGTCTACAGGGACAACACTGCACTAGATAATTTTCTGAAGTCTTTTCTAGTCCTCCAATTTTAGAAATCTGTGGGCAGGTGGTTTGAGCACTTCTTCAGGCTGCAGTCTAGCTTCCACTGACTGGGTAGGAATTTTAGAAGGAAAGTGAGAGACACCACCACCACTCCTTTCCCAGTGGCTGGTGGTCATGACACTGACACAAGACATAGCTCAGGTTCCCACTGAGAACCAAAGGACTTTAATTTATGGCCCAGTATTAGCACATAATAAGACATTAGTCATTCTTCCACTCTCACTTTGATCAAAATTTCATCAAGGGTATTGGAAAGGCAATAAAATATTAAAAAAAAAAAAAAAGAAGAAAAGAAAAAATCTATCAAAAGTAGCCCATTCCTACAAGCTTCTTTTGGTCCAAATCAATATTTTCATACCAAAAGCCCTTACCCAAATAATGCCAACCAACTGGAGAGGCCATGGAAATATTAGTCTAGCAGCACAGCTACTTGTGGATGCATATTCACTTATTCAGCTACCTTGAAGTGAAATAAAAAGACAGATGTGTTTCTTTGTTTTTTACCCAAAGCTAATGACTCTTAAAGTCAGGAACACTGTCAGTGTTTGAGGAACAAAAGGGTGAGAGTGGTATACATGGTTTGGGAGACACAATAGTCTTTCTCACTAGATTTTACCATTGTTGTGTATATAAACAAATGAACAAACAAAAAGCAGCAAAAAAAAATTTTAGGAAAAGAAATAACACAAACCCTGGAAACTACTCTGGCTCCCTTAGAGCCCAGGAAAAATAATAACTATGGGCAGCTTTGACATTTCAGAAAAGTTTCCATTGTGGTTTTACACTAGAACCAGATCTAATTAGTTTCTGCTGATCTTATTCTCATTCTAGAAGGAAATAAAACCTTATGTAAGCTTTAAGGAGGATATAAAATACAGAGAAAATAAGAAGGGGAAATTGTGGACTTTTTCTTAATGTGGTGGGAATGATAGGAACATGTGACACCCGGGCAGGATAAGCTGTATCTTCCTCTTTCACATAGAAAAAATATCATACACAGTATGGGAAACACAGTACAGGACATATAAAATTCCAACTATTCTCAGGCAGCTGTCCCCAGCTGATTAATTAACTAATCCCAGCACCGGTGAGAGGAAGGTACCTCCAGAACGTGATACTGGCAACCTGAAGTCTTCTTTCCACTTTCTCTTGATAGGGATTAAAAGACTGTCTTCCTAATGGGAGCACTTCACCTCTGCAGGATGAATCTCAGCTGGGAGATTCGGAAAGACTCATGTGAATGAGGCGTGCACCCCAATAGCTGTCTTCTGGTATAATTTAATACAAAAGTTTTTAAATTTATTAATGAATATGGTAAACCAGACTTTCCTTATTTACTCCAGGATTTCCTGCAATTGCCTAAAGAGTAGTTACACAGATGAGAGGGCCAGACTCTTCTTTACTGTACCAGACAACATAGCAAGGGGCAGCTGCCACAAACTGAGGCTTGGAAGGTTTTAGTTGGTGAAACAGGTTAATTTTTTTCACTGGAAGGATAAAGAAAAGCTAGTGAAGGCCGCCCAAGGAGGCTGTAGAATCTCCATGCCAGCAGATTTTAAAGATTTAGGGTAGACAAGGCAATGGCCGACTTGATCTAGAGCTGGTGACAGGCCTGCATCAAGCAGGAGTTTGGAGTGGATATTCTTCAGAGATCCCCTCCTACCCACATTTCGATTATGTGATTTCTGTGGTTCTATGGGATTTTCTTCCTCCAATATCACAGTGGATGCTGAGCAAGCTAATGTAAACTGAGTCATCACATTCAGAGAAATGCAATAAATATTCCTTTTTCTATGAAAAGCTTCAACAGTTGTGCGTTTTGCATTGTTTTATAAATTTATGAAGAGATCTCCACCAAAAATGAGTTTTGTTGGTGTGCGAGTGTAGCATCTCCTCCTTTGGCCATCCATTCAGAGTGATGGCTACAGCAGCATTGCTGTGCCTGGAGGTACAAAGGCAATTTGCAGCCAAGGGGCAAAGTAATAGATCAGCCAGCACTTATAATCTGCATCCATCTCACATAAGTGAAGATCTAACACGCACTCCTGCACCTAGTTAAGTGCAAATGGTCCCCGTGTAGCACCTAAATCAACATTGCACTGTTTTGAACTTTTGTTCAAGTGTTTTTACAGTGGAAAAACAGACTTCTTTGAACTGTAGGAATGTCAGTCCGGATGAAGTCAGCTACCGGAATTAAATGAGAAAATCTTACCTGGTAAAAGCTTCACTTTTCATATGTGAAGTCACCAAGTGTGAACCATATATGTTACTTGAGCAAAGCATAAACCCAAATGTTATTTTATAGCAGGGGCTAAAACCAGAAATAAAACAGGAAGAAGGGATAATTTTTTTTCCAGTGATGCATTTCACTGTCAGTTCTGCTACAAAGAGAATACATCAGTTCCTGGTATCCACGAAAAAACCTGACTGAATTAAGATTGTTTCAGTAAATTAAAAATCCTCTACATGTCAGTCATTTGAAGAGCTGCTAGGAGTCACTACTTGACTTCCAAAGAAAGAGCAGCCTCTGTAGGGGTGAAAAGTCAATCCCTCTGGGCTCTCACTTACTGAGAGAAAGGTTATTCTGTAACAGTCTGTCAACCTGCAGCCAAAACCACCACTGGCACTTTTCCTTCCTGGCCTTCTTTAGAAGTTCCCTTCTTCTAGGACTTGGAGAGGACTTCTAAGATCTCTCACAGGTCCTGCCCCAAGGCATGACTATCCCACACCCCGCTAGCTCTCCACTAGTGAGCAACTCTCACTTCTCATAGTTCGGGTGCAGACAAATGAGGGCAAGGATTTAATGAAACTTGACTTGAAAGCCCCAGCAGAATTCCAGCCCTGTTTCTGTAAGCCACACGAGAAGCCTTCCTGGAGTTCATCCTTATCCAAAAGACTGAGGTGCCTGAAAGATATCTCTGGACTCTACTTCAGAGTGCACCCTCAGAGTTGTTCTGCTCTAATGATTTCACATGAAATATGATAAACGAATCACTTCTCCAAAGAAAGAGGAAAGTTTTTTCTGTTGAAGGCAATTTTTGATTAGAGACTGATTTTTTTATAAGACAAAACAATTAATTTGATTTGATTAATGGTCACATTTCCCCTTCAGAATTGTCTCAGTGAAAATTTTTCCCTTAAGCTTAATATTGGGTACTAGGTGCCTAAACACTTCTCCAAGCTTTGACCGTGCATGGCTGTAACGCGCAGTTCAAAGGCTCCGCACGCTGCTGTCTGCCTGACACCGATGGAGGGGAGTAGCTGCTTCCTCAGGTAATGCGGACTCACAGCCAGTTCGTTTGGACCAAGGTCTCTCATTCCAGGCAGCCAAGCTTCTTGTCCGAAGTTCTTTGTGCCTCAGCTGATCTACCTCTAAAACGGATACACCACTCTTTCTTTGTTCTCCTCCCCGCGCTGACAGGAGGTTTGCTTAGTTTACCCCTGCAAAGTGCTTCCCAATCCAGGTAAAACCTGTCCATTTAAATGCAACGCTTTATCACAGCGCGGGAGCAAGCGCCACTGTCGCTAAGGCGGTGTCCGCCGGGACTGACCCCACGGCAGTGCGAGAGCCGGCCAGGCAGCTCTCCGCGGGCACCGGCGGGAAGCCCGGCAAAACACCGCGTCCAGCGCAGCCTCACCCCGTGACTTTCCATCCCTCTCCCGAGCAGAGCCACCAGAGGTGGTTGCCATTTGCAGCTCCGGCAGAGAGCGTCTCCGGCCCGGGCTGGCCGGGAGCGGGCCTTGCTGGCCGGGGGCGAGCAGCGGGCCGGCCGCGGGGCG
>NW_010424995.1:37087-41330 GCF_000710305.1 Buceros rhinoceros silvestris | reverse complement strand
TGCCCCCCTTCTCAAACCGCGACAGTGTCACAGCAGGAGTAAGAAAACACGTGATCCTTACAACCTTGACATGATCGGAGAATTGTTTCTTGTCCACCCTTAGTTTTAAAAAAGCTACATCCAAAGTTAGACCCACAAAAATGCAGACTTGCCTGGAAAATGGAAACCGTGTTGAGGACAGTGAAATTTTCTGTGAGTGATTCTGCCTCTGTTTCTCTGGCAGAAACCAGGTGCCAGACTGCTGCTTCCTCAGGGCACAAACCAGCAAAGGGTGCAAAAAAGAGCAACCAGTTTTGGAGAAAAAGTACTGTACAAGAGAAAACTGGACAAACTCACATGTTTAGCATGTCAAAGAGGAGCTTAAAATATGACCCGATCACAGCATTATCAGCTTGTGCAAAAGTCAAAGAAAATGCTGAATGTCAATGCAAATGTAATTTGTGTCCAACTTGTGTACCACGGAAAGATTTAAGGAGATGGTTTACACGAAAGGAAAGTGTGTGCATTATTTGGGATCACCAAACAACGGTCCATGGTTTCGTTCTCCTTTATCCTTTAAATCTCCTTTTCAGAACAGCTGGTGCTATGTGAGCTGCCCTCCAAAAAAGTACTTCTCCGAGTGTGATTAAATAATGATTTTTTTTAAGCCCACCCAAACACTTGGCCTTTTCCATCCAGTTTATCGATGATGAGTGTTTGCAAAGCCCAGAACTAAGCATTGGCTGTATTTCACGAGTGTGATGGAGGAGCCAGGAAAAACATATCTCCTGGGGAGTATTCCCAGTTGTAAATTTTTTTTTGACACATATAGGGTGGAATTGGGTTTCTGTGCTTGTTTTGATCTCTTTACAAATTCTTATTAAAAGAATGTCTTCCAGCTTCACAGAAACCACATAGCCTGTTCCAGTCCTAAAGCTGTGGATAAGTTCCACAGCCAGAAGTGCGGGGCAGTGAAAGCACGATTTTCACAAAGTGTTTCTGTAGAAAAACTACCTTTCCCACCTGAGGAAGGGTACCACCATCCGATCTTTGACAAGATCATAAAAAGGAAGAAACACACAAGTGCCTGAGACACTGAGCAAGTGGCAGCCCAGTTCTTAGCTTAACACACAAATATTTGCACAGTTGAGCTGTAAGACCATTATTTTTTTTTTCACAGCAGGCAGTTGCACTGAATGTTGCTCATCCAAGGCACAACCCATCAATACGGCTCCAGTCAGAGCCACTCGTTGGTCTCACTGGTGGTCTCTGTTCCAGGGCGGCCCACAAGACAATGCTTTGAAGGTGATGCAGTGCTGTCCTGCCATACCTGAGTGGGACAAATCCACTCCTAGCCTGCATAGTCCATCATGGTTATAGTGAGAGCATGTGTTCAGGAATTCCCCTCTATGTTTCTGGCTCTCTTTTTGGTTTGGGTTTCATGTGTGTATTAATGGGAGGGAGAATTAAGGAAAATTTTATCTTTCTATCTATCAGGTTGTTTGTTTTGACAAGCAGGGAAATAGGCACAGCATTACTTACCTATGTTATTGTTTCTCCTCCTTGGTGTCCATTTTTCTGGGGACTCCTTATTATGCTTCAGCTGTGAGGACAGTTCTACAGCAAAAATTTGAGCCTTTGCAGTTTTATTTCTGTTGCCAGGCTCCCTGTTCATTGTGGGAGGATTACATGTGCAACCAGAGGATGATTTTCTTCTGTGTTAAGAAATAGTCCTGGCACTAAACTGTTTGAGTCATCTTTCTGTTTGCTTGACTTCTCCCATAATAATATTATCCAAAACTTGATTCACCAGCTAATCTCACAAGACAGGATATTAGATGTTTAAAGAAAAAAATAATCTTTTCTTGTTTTTCTCATTTTGACCTAACAAAGCTCAGAGTTGAAAGAGTCATGCTGTATTTTGCTTCAGTTGAGGCTAGAGAGCAAGAACTTCTACAGAAAGGCACATTCCTTAAATATTCAATTTGCAACCTGATCAATTATATTTGTTTTATTTCGGAGGAACATGACAGCATCATTAGTAGTGAGGTGTGTCTTACCACTTCTTGGAACCACCATGTTACCTCTCAATTACCAGAATGATTCTCTCATATGTATTCAAATTCCCATTCAGGGATGCAGCAGTAGGTCAAGAAAAACAATTAAAGGGCCCTATACTGACTTATCCATAGATTTTCCTCCATTGTAAGAGTTGAGGTGACTCAAGATGTCATCTGGCCGAATGCTGTTCTTCAAGACAAGATTAACTATATAAGTGTTAGTCTTTAAATTGGACATTTTCTTGAATACAGATTCAATGTTAAATTGTAATTAACTTACTGGAACAGGCAGGCATGGCTGGTATTCTAGATATCTAGTATTATTTTATCACATGTTTCTGTAGATTCTTGGTGGGGAGAGGAGGAGGGCTTGCTGGAATGTGTGGGAGACAGACTCATAAAGCAGGGTCCCACCATTCTAAGTGCTGTACAAAGCTCTCACAAATATACCTCCAAAACCTTGCAATTTAAATAGAAGACAAGAAATAATGCGCTATGAACAGATTAATATGTCAGTACGGAATAGCACTATGTGCAGCAGTATCAGTTCCAGTTCCAGTTACCATCTTTAGCCACATTTTTTACAAACATGGTGTCAGAGGAGTTTAAGGCTGAGGTGTAAAATAAGCTAATGGGAAACTTACCTGGAAATTTTCTAAGAGCTTCCTAATTTGACAAGGAAGTTTATGAGGAAACAGGTAGCCAGTGCTTGGCACCAAGGATGGCATCATGGAGGCTGGTGTAAATAACAGTGAATGAAAGGTTTCAAAGTTAGGATTAGGCTATCATGAGCCTTGAGAGTAAAGACAAGAATGTATGCTTAATCTAATATAGAAGGTGGTGGAAAAACACAGAAAACAAGGGACAGTGCCAAGTCCTGTGCTAAGAGAAAGCACAAATAATCTCTTCTATCTGGCATGAAAATGATAAGGACAGAGGTGCATTTGCCAAGGACAGAGAAAAGGAAATAATGGGTACATACATACTTCTATGAGAAAGTTTTACTGTATGAGAGAGTGGGAGTCAATAGTTTTTTGCAGAAAACTCAAAGGAGTTTTAAAATACCGAAACAGCTTGAAGATAAGGACCAGACTGACTGACAGTAAGTTTTCATGCACAGTGGAAGTCTCTCCTTAAACTGCTACTTTAAGTAATTACATCTGTTGCAATTTTTGTTATTTTTTGCTTCCATATGTATCTAGGCAACACCTGGAATAATATTATTCTCTAAAAACTCCTAAAATCCAGTGGTTCATTGCAACATGTTACAACATTTTAATTTTAAAGACACAGATTTCATACACACACACACACAGAGACACATACTTACTTACAAAACTCAACCCATGCATGCATGTTCAGATGCAAAAAGAAAAAAAAATTTAAGCAGGTTTAATCAAATAGTTTTCCCTCAGGTTGCTACTTGTTTTTCTCAGAAGAAATTCAGCCAGCAATGAATGTGTAAAGCTAGGTGTGTGGAGGTATATAATTTTTTTTTTTAACATGGTGTCATTACATTACCACAGGAATCAACTCCTTATGAGAGCATTATGAATTGCAAAGAGATAATAAGGAATTATTTGTGGTATGTTTTATTAATTAGAATTATAATGAAGGCTAATAAGATCATTATCTCATAGTCTGACTGTAAAATATGGGAGAGGGAATTCTCCTATTGCATTCAAGAATTGCAGCAGCACTGTGAGTGTGTTTTACATTTTACGTTTATTTTTTAAAATGTGGATAATCTCATTTGTCTAATGAAGCTGCAGTTATGTTTTTGAGTAATAAAGTCTCATACGGGAATTACTGTTACTTTAACAAATGCGTCCTACAGAAGATATTACCATCTTAATTACCTCAAGATGTTTAGAGCTATTTTCTTTTAATTAAAAATCAGAGGACCTAATAGCAGTGGTATGCCTGAATAGCCCAGGGAAATCTTTTGTTGATCTGTGGTTGCTATGAGAATATTCAGAACTATAGATTGTCTGTGGATTAACATGCAACTATGTAAACTAGAAATGCTTTGAAAAGCCTGAGGGTTTAATGCAAACTACATTTCGGTGCATACACCCTCTCTAATTACTTAAGCAATGTGTTTTAAATGATTACACTGTACTATGTCCACGCTTCAAAGGCAAACTGTCTACTGCCCTTCCTTATGAATTTCCCTACCCACTGCACCTATAAAAACTCTGCCA
>NW_010424995.1:25640-37023 GCF_000710305.1 Buceros rhinoceros silvestris | reverse complement strand
CGTCTCCTGCAGGATACCATGCATGTGTGTGGCAAAGCAAGCAAGTCAACATTTAAACCACATGAAGAAATCCCACCACTGAATAGGCTATAGTAAGTGGTGGACACCGAGCCAAAGGTTTTCAGCTTATGAAGGGTCCGGGGACTTCAAGAAGCAGCAGCAGCTCCCCGATGCCTTGGAAGCTGCCTCCACAGCACCAGGAGCCTGATCCCAGCATGTGGGAACCCATGACCAGAAGACCCAGGACAATAGCTACATAAAGGCAGCACTTTGTTACCCTCTAGCTGAGCCATAGCATACAGACAGGACACATTCACATGTCACCTGCTGGTCTAATAGTTTGGGAAATGTCTTGTTTCCTTGTCCTCAAACTTCATTAATTATGGGAGTGATGGGATGTAAAACTGGTTAAATCTAGCAAGGATCACAGATATAGGTTAAATCTGAGCAGCAATGGTGTGCATATTGGAAGGACTGCAAGGGGAATACTAAGACAAGCTGTGGTTTTCTCCTAGCAGCAAGCATAAAGCATAAGGCATGGCCTGAACCCAGTGCCTCTGGCCATGTGGTTTGACAGCACCACCTGCCTGTCCCCGGGAGTCCAGACAAGAAGAGCAGCTGTGGAGATTCAGGCTGAAGCATCTGCACTCTGTAAACACAGCTTACCGTATGTTACCAAATTACCCAAACAGCCTGTGATTCAAGAGGAGGACTTCCAATGAAAGCAGAGAAAGAGTCTATGTGAAAACCTTTTATTTATGCTGCAGTGTGACCCGAAGCAGATTTGTAGAATCATAGAGTCACAGAATGGTCTGGGTTGGAAGGGACCTTAAAGATCATCTAGTTCCAACTCCCTAGCCACGGGCACGGAGACCTCCCACTAGAGAGGTTCCTCAAAGCCCCATCCAACCTGGCCTTGAATATTTCACAGGATGGGGCATCCATAACTTCTGTAGGCAACTTATTCCAGTGTCTCACCACCCTCGCAGAGAAGAATTTCTTCCTTGTATCTAAATCTACGTTCACTCTCAGTTTAAAGATGTTACACCTAGTGCTATCACTCCACACTGTTGTAAAAAACACCTCTCTAGCTTTCTCGCAGGTCTCGTTTAGGTACTGGAAGGCTGCACTAAGGTGTCCCCAGATCCTTCTCTTCTTCAGGCTGAACAACCCCAACTCTCTCAGCCTGTCCTCGTGGGAAAGGTGTCCCAGATTGCATTAAACTGTTTACAAAGCAAAGTAACAACTGACAGAGCTGTTTTTTCCTCCCACTTGTCAAAATCCCTTTTATTTTTCCTATTTTTACATTTTGGTTATTTTGTTGAAATACTGCTTTACTGCCCTCCCTGATTTTGTTGCATGATTTAAATATGCTGTGAAATTGTTAAAGTCCCAAGTATGGATAAATTTGCAAGTGTACAATTACATCTTCCTGAATGGTGAAAATAACAGGGATTTATAGACAGAATTCATCCCTTTCAGGGGTGCTGATAAATGCAGGAATAAAGTTCTGTTTAGAGCTGCCATTTTGTAAAGCTAAGTAATGCCCTCCAGCAACGTTACACTAGCGGCTCAGTATGATGCAGCAAAGTTATGCCTTGTCTATCACTTCTCCTAAAAATGTATCTCCAAGCATCAACATCTCAGAAACCACCATCCATCTGTTGCCAGCTGGCATTTTTCTTTCAGTAGAAGAGCCAGAAGACAGACACAAAGGCTGAAAAGCAAGATTTCTGATTTGCGTGCAATTTTAGTCCAATTTGAACAATTACCCTGGGTTTGTGTCTTCTTTACTTTTGCACAAAAAGCTCCTCAGCATCAGTTGCAGAATCTCTGCTACATGATCTTCCAGGAGCTATGTTCCAGAATCCTCCTATTCCTTTGAAACTGGCCTGTTCTTCTGTCACAAGATCTCAAAAGCTTTATCTCTGAGTAGAATGTGGACACGGGAGAACACAGTTCAGCCCCTCTCTTGTCTCTTCCCTTCATCATTTGCATACCCCCACCTTTCTACAAGCTTACCTTCCTGTCCTACAGCAGTGTAGAGGGCACCATCGCACCCACCATTGTTGTCAGTGGACCATACTGGTGGGCCACTGTCTCATGCAGCTTGTCTCTGGTCTTTCTTTCGGACAGGTTTCTTCTGCTTTGACCTCAGTCCACCCTGTCTCACGCCCCTCCAACCCTTTAAATTCCCAACACACAACTTCTGTATACCGACAGGTGATGAGGTGGCCCTCTGGGAACCTTATGCCTCATATCAGGTGACAGAGACACACCTATGAGCCTGCCTGGTCACAGGAGGCCAAGACATACTGGCTTATGTGATGATGGTGAAAGGAGTGCATGGATGTCATAGAAGATTTGCAGTGCTGCACTGAGGGTGTCTGAGATGCATTGCCATGATGCGTGGCTCTCAGCTAGTGTGTCACCCTGGTTTCCTGTATTTGAACTTGTATTCAGCCTCATATCTCACAAACACAAAGCAAGACATTTAGTCACCATAGAGTTAAACGAGTTACACAGATGCCACAAAACTGTTCAGAGGCAGGGAACCATGGCTCTTCTGCTACCGGCCCAGAGACCTGAGCATGTAACAGCAAGTACAAGCCACTCAAATTCTTGCCTTGCTTTACGTCCCATTGAAACGAATCCTTTTCAACAAGATGTGACCCTCTCAACCTCTCCCTCTCTGCTGCCAAGCCAAGCCCAGGATGCCCACAGCTCCCCTCCCATCCCACAAGATTCTACCCATTTCCCCTATTCTCCTCTACTCCATCCACAATGTCCTAATTCTCCTCCTCATAAACATTCATGTATGACATCCACTCTTATTGTGCTGCTCTACCTGAGTGCCACTATAGTTTTTGACACAATCAAATTAATGTGCTGGAAATCCTTCTTTGACCCAAGTGCATTTATAGCCAGAAGCTCATTTTCCTTCTTTTCTGACTCCGGGGTTCTGCCAGTGGGACAGTTCACGTTGGCGCAGGTGTAGCATTGGTAGGACTCCTGCTCATGTCCCCTGGAGTCATGGGAATGAGTTGGCCTATGCTCTTCCCCACCACTTGACACGTTAGCTTTAAGTTGTCTGTAACTCTTTGCTGGGAACTGTTTCATACAAGTTTCCCCAAAGAGCCAGACAAGAGTAGCATCATCCTGTACACATAAGTAAATAATAAAAGGCAACCCATGAAGAAGCTGTTGCCATTTTTCTTTCTACTTCCACTCACTGCAAGTAGCTAACCAAGGAAGCACCTCCTAAATGTCCCTCTGAGTACTGAGCAACCCTTATCATATTTTAGATCTTCCTCATATTAGGAGCTCTACAGGCACATTGAGTTGAAATTATGTACACACTTTTGAAAAAATCTAAGCACTCACAAGTTAGACATCTGTACTGAATGGCAATGGAAGCATAATCATCACAAGAAGGTTTTTTCAGCATCCTAAAGGAGCTGATGACTTGGGCTAGGAGTATAAAAAGGGATAGTTTTTGTGGCAAAACACTTTTTTGTCCAAGATAAAGGTCAAGAACATCTGGAAGACATAACAACTGCATCCTATAGAGACTACATCAACTATCTTGCTGCCAAAATGCACTATAAACTGTCACGAAGGGCCAATCTGCTGATTTTCCCAGCTGTCACTGGTTTATTTAAGGGGCTAAGTAGGTTTGCAATTATTGTTCTGCTAAGAAAAAATTGAATCGATTGTGTAAGCTCTGTGCAAAACTAACATTGTTGCAGGCTAAATTTCCTTGAATTTTGAAAAGTTTGTTTTCTGTTGTGCTGTTTATCTCCTTGGACGGTATATAATTATTAAATGGTCCCTAAAATATTTTAGCCACTTCACAGAACAAGTCAAACATATTTCCTTGAAACAGTTACAACAAGAAATCTGCTTTAAGTGGGATGACAATTTGCTGTCCTAATCTAAACTGTCCAATACACCTTTTAAATATGCCAATATTCATTCTGACTTAATTTTTGAAGTTCTAAACTAGCTCACTGTCATCACATTGCTCAAAATTGCATGGCACAACTATGGGTGAGAGAGGTGTAATATACAAGAACATAAGAAGTGGTACGTATTTTGTATATATTATTGTATGTATATATTATTATGAATCTATTGTGAATGGGAAAGGTGCAGGACTTGCAGGCACCCTGCAGACAGACGCATCCAAACTCCTGCTCCTCTGCAGATACAGAGACTAATTCAGGACGGTGATAGACACCCAAGAGACTGCAGAGCCCACCACCCTCTGTCTTTTGAACAATGTTGCCAGCGAGGAGGTGGCACTCTCCTTTGAAGTACTGACTCGGGGAAGGGGACGAGTACGTCCAGATCCCTCCTCAGCTTGAGATGTCTGAAATGTGCTTCCCAGCGAAGTGTCTTTACTACTTGCTTCTGAATGACTTTGAAGTCCCTCCTGTTGAAACTAGGCCTACATGCATTCTGAGGTGCCAGAAGCAGAGCTGCAGCTCAACAGCAGAAACTTAGACTTGGTCTGTGAGTCCCAGCCCCTTCTGTGCTCAGCAAAGCCCCAGGGACATAACATTCCTTGATTTGCTAGGCTGAAGCTGATCAGGAGTGTGGTCAGCTGTAAAAATGCATCACATCTTTGGTGAGGCTATGCTTCTGACCAGGATCTCCACCAGTTACTGAAACTCAGAGTGTTATCATCAGTTTATATTCACCAGACTAGATACTTCTTGAAAGAAAACTTAGAGAAGTCTCAATCTGATATTGGTTTGTGCATTTCATTAATCACCTGACAGTAATACATTGCTTGAGAGCCTAAAAATTATCAGAGTATTAAATGCAGAGGAGAATTAAAATGGATGGACTAGCAGCAGGTTTGAGTGGACAGGCAGGAGGTGAAGGACAGCATCAGCCATGGGTTTGTTTTTATTCTTAGAATCAAAGCAAAGAAGATGAGAAAAAAAGAGTCAAATTAACTCTGATTTGCAATTTATTCCACTAATTAAAGAGATAACATTTGGTGAAAAACTTACATCACAGAGAGTTCTCTAGGGATTTACAGCACTCTCCTGTGGAGCAGTTGCCTTCATACTTACTTGCTCATGGCCTCAACTAAATTTTAGGCAGCTGTCTCCTAAATTTCTCCCTTAGTGAACTTTTCTTTGGCTGTAATCTTAACCACAAGCAATTGTAGATACACAGAATGTATGAACACACTGATATATGTAAGGAACAAACTTTCTTCCAGCTGCTGACCAGTGGCCTTCTAGCCTTTGGCTCCTGTTTGCTAATACAGGGCAAACTGGCTACATACAGTGTATTTATAAAAAACTTTTTTGATTCTTATTTTTTTTTTACAGACTAGGTAGAGTTAAATACTTGTGAAAATGGTGATTCAGTTCCTTAATTTACAGAGAACCTCTGTAGATCACCAGAGGTGGAGGACTATTAAATGCCTGCCTTGTGAGGTGTTTCACAAAGGGTGACTTGTTTTCCTGGGAGCTCTGTGCTATTAGAGATGATAAGGTCTGGACGCAGTTCCAGGAGAAATGGGAAAACAGCACCAGCACACAATGGGAAAGGCTCTGATGAATCAGCACGTGAGACAACAGCAAACCCAGACCACAACCACAACCAGTATGTTGACTGGGATATTTCTGAGCAGCAGGTGCACGTTAGTCAGCATCTACCAGGAATATTCGCAATTACAATCCCCAGTGTGGGGGCACAGCCCCAGCTCCCCAAAAACCTGCCAGTTCTGTGACACGAACAAGTAGGTCTTCCTCAAGTACAAGTCAGGCAGGGTGGGAGAAAAACTTGGGCTCAGTCCACAGGCTGGATGTTGACCAAAAGGCCTTGGATACATTAGGGTGTGGAGGGACATGTGGGAGAAACAGAAGATTTCATCTCAGATTCTTACTCTGTGGATAGTACCCAAGTGAGGCAATCGTGATCTGTGATACTTCATCAAGCTGCAAGCTGAGCAACCCTCCATCTAGGCCTACATTTAGTACAGGGGGTTGGTGTCTGAACCAGCCTCTCCTGGCCTTAGATATCATCCAAATGGTGCAGCTAAGGTGGTCATCTTGAAACCCTTTATAATCACTGAATAGAAACAGTCACTTACATGGTATGGTTTGTAACAGCTCTTTCAGAGGTCTATGGAGGGATGAGATGAGCAGCATCCTCTGCTGACACTAACAAAGGCATTCATTTCCAGATGGGAATGGTTTTTTAGGGGAGATGCCTGTAAGTCTACATTCACATGACCCCAGATCTGCTGCACTTGCACCCAACCCATAGCATATTGGATTATTCTTTGAAAGCAGTGGAAAGTAAGGAAAATCTCTATTCTATAGAAATGCTCCTAAATTCACTGGGATAATCAGAGATGGCAGATGGTTAAGAGGACTGTCTTTAATAGTGTGCAAACGTGCTTCAGCTTCAGAGCTGGAAAAACATCCAGTACTCCAGATGGAGAGAAAATTTAAAAACATTCTTTGTTTGTATTTATTTATTCAATCTCATGGTGTCCTTGGTTGCCCAGAGGAGCTACTGAGAGTCATTTCTACTGTGCTGGTGGTTAGAGTTCGGTTACACACACTTTTAGAAATTCAGCTGTTTGCCACTAATGAATTGTTCAGCGTAGCTTGAGGGTAATGACGCACTTAGCAAAAGTAGGCCAAATCCGTCCCAGGTGAAACTCTACTGATGTCAATGTTTTTATTCTCAATGATGCGCTTGTTCCAGTGTGTGTAGAAACAATATGTAGAAAGAAGAGTCTTGCAAAAGGATTTACATGGACTTAATTTGTCATTGATGCATTGCACTGAATAAAATGTGAAATCACAACGTTTGCATTGACAGAAACAGTGCATTTCTGTGGACTGACTCACCAGTCCAGTGCATTAATAATTATTTTATATTTTTCACACAGTCCCTTAGAATTCTACCCAAAAGTATATAAAATAACAGTTGTTCCATTCCTTGACTACATGCTACTTTCTTGAATTTGCAGAAGTGAAAAAAAAGAAAAATCTGGAAGTCTTTGTTATCCCTGGCTGTTTTAGGAATAGATTTGCTTCAGAGGAGCCCACGGCTAGAGCACGGCAGGGAAAAAGAAGGGTGAATTTTGCCTCCACTTCTCTCCTGAACTGTGTAAATTGAAGTGATGGGCTTTCGCTGCCCAAAAGGCTTTTAAAGTCTGTTCCATCCATTATTAAAGACATAGTGTATATTTCAGTGAAGTTACCAGAGCTTTCTGACTGGTACCCTGATAGATAAGAAGGAAGTACAGATCAAAACTAAAAGCACAAACCAGCCGTTTCACCCAGGTCACACAAGAAGTCTGTGTCAGAGCTCCCAGAACATTTTGGTTCAGGGTTACTCAATTATTTTTTCCGGACTTTGCTGGAAAATTGTATCACTGTCCCCATGGTAGAAAAAGAATCCTTGATACAGGTCTCCCTGGCCAGAAAGGCTCATCATGCTGTATGGACCATTTGCCTGCATTAGCATGGGAGACATCAACATCTGAGACAGTGACAAAATCCAAGCAAATCCTGTTCCGGGAAACAACTTTGTACAGAAACCACCAGCCCTGGTTTGGTGCCCTAAATAAAGACCCATCCTTCCTCTTATTGCTTTCTAAACAATGACAGTAACAAGGGCATATTTATGACCATCAGGGTAGTCCACTTGACACTAATCCAAAGAGTACAACCTACGGTCCTCTGTTTTATTATCCCTGAGAAAAACAGTGCTTTTGTCATGGATCTGCTTAAGAGTGACCTCTTAAATATTGCTGCTAGTGGGCTGTAGCAATAGATCCCCAGCTGTGCTGTTATTCATCAGTAACCATAGAAATTAAAGTGCTGCCAAGTAAGTGTTCTTTGTTTTGTTTTTTTTTTTTTCAAAGGGCTGAAAGATGATGCAGTGGTGTCTTTGCCTCTCCTGACTTAATTCTGAACTCACCCACTGGCAGACCTGATGGAGAGGTGAAGACGGAACTTGCTGTCATTGGAAAGCTCCATCACCAGCGAGCTCAGTCAACAGCACCACTTCTGAGATGAAGCTCCTGGTGCATTTTTAAAGAGCCTGTAGCTAGAAACAGGATGTGGTGGGAAGTCATATCCTGTTATTCAGTAACTGCAGTCTTTAATGAAAACCATTTTTTTTTGTTTGTTTGTGTATTTCTGTTGAGATTGAACTGAAGCAGCGCTGGTATTTTTAGCAAAATTATTTGTTTTGGAAAGAAAAAAGTTCTGTAAAATCTCTCCTGAAGGGATGCCTTCAAGTTAATTATTGGCTCACATTGATCTTTGAGGTTTTGTGGGTAATTCTGTTATTAGGATAGGATTCTTTCTCTGAATTGGCATCCGGGCTTTTTCAGAGTGGTACACTTCCAAAGGGCAGCACCAATCTTGTGTTAAGACGGGGTGAATTCTTTCTCCACAATCATAGAGGGAGACAATGCACTGAGACCAGACCCCTAACTTTTAGGCAGCTACGGTTAGGTGAGACATTCACTCACAGTGGCTTACTGTCCATTGACTTGGAAACCTTGGTATCTCACTTTTTATTCCACTGGTTGCTTTTCTGTCACCATTGTATTGCCCAGTAACGGCCAGCTATCCAAGGGCAATGCCTCTCCCAACGTGCTTTTGTTTTTTGGGGGGGTATGCAGCATCTGTCCTGCTTCCCATTTGCCCAGGAGAACTTCAAGCACATCTACAATGTGTGGGAAGTGTGGGGCAGAGATTTCTGCAACAGATTTTCAAGAGGAGAATCACACAGCAGGACTTTCTAGCTTGGCTTGGCACTCTAGAGTGGCAGTAACACCACCCTGGACATGTCCATCAGAGTTAAACAAAAAGAATAGATTTGACAAAAATTTATAGTTTCTCTTTGTCACTCTCTGAGGGCTCATTAATCCCTAGTTTGACATCATCACAGAAACCTTTTCTAGGGGCAAAAATCTGATTTCCCCTTCTCTAGGGAGAAAATATCTGATAATTATCATATATTCCATCCTGATGTATACCAAGAATGTTGGATCACTGAAATTCTTGGAGTCTGGAAAAAAAAAAAAAGGCACCTCTTATTGGTTCAAATAAGGAAATCAGTACAAATACCGTAAAGACAAAACTGCCAACTCCAAACTCCAAATGAGTTAAGAAGTCTATATTTAGCTCCTACTATTTCTGTTTCAATTATAAAACATTTCTTGTTAAATACACACAATCATCTCAAACGCTCCACTAGACGTAGTTACTTGGAGCCCCATAATTCATCTCTATTTTTAGTTTTCTCACAGATAAGGGAATGGCAAAGGACAGCAAGTAAATGATTCAGGCTGGTGTTTTTACGGGACCTTCACAGTTGCTGCTCTAGGAATTGCTCTGGAAGCAATCCAAACCCAGCCCAACTCCTGTCAAACAATTTTTCTTACAAAGGTAAATGTCAGATCTTAAGCAAACCTTTCCCTGCTTTTGGGAAGGGTAGGAGAAAAGGGTACATGGATCCTTGGTAGGGCAGAAGAATCAGATTTTCTCAGTAGGCAACAGATATTAAAAGCTGCTTTGTGGCCATGAAGGGACAGTGAAGAGAGTCACACCTTGAAAGAGAGAGATGTTTAATCTAAGTGCCAGGCCTGGACTTTACAAGGAGTATTAGGCCATCGGGATTTTTTTTCCCAACTATTTGAATTCTCATGAAAGATTTTCAATTCCTTAATTAAACATTAGATTCAAAAGTGTTTCCATATTCTAACACACTCTTAACTTCTTTCCAGAATCTCTTCAGAATTCTCAGCATACACATTGCATGTGGCCGGCAGTCTGCCAGAGCGGATTTCAAATTTACCTGCAGCCTGAAGTCAGTGAAACAGGAAGGGGAAACACAGAACCAAGATTCAGTCCCAGTTGTGGTAAAAAGCAGTGGGCTGAAAAAACAGGGGGTTTATTTTAATTTAATTCTGTAAGTAGAAAAAATAGATTTTTTTGCAACTTGTGCAAAGAGAAATTGAGTTGGTGGAAAATCTGGATGGGCAGTGGAGATGTGGTCCCAGGCTGTCAGCTTTCACTCAGACTTATGCACCAAAGTGTGAAGGTTCTCAGGCCTTGCGAACCCCATTCAACGCTGCTAGGGGGATGTCTTTGCTTTACCACTCTGTCACATCTATGGTGCTGTTCCAAGCTCAGGGAAGTTAGACTCATCAAACTTGAACTTGGACAGTGTCAATTTGGCTGAACCAGGTTTGGCTTGGTTGCCCGGTATAATTAGACAGGCTTTCAAAGGATGAAGTTAGGAAAAATAAAAATTTAAACTGGAATACAATTTCTACCACTAAAACGAAGAGGGATGTGAGCAGTCCCATAAGCAAAGAGGCTGGTTCTTGTGTCCAAAGTCATCCAAAGCTGGACCACACAAAATCTTAAGTACTTCTCCCAGGAGCAATCATTTGCTGCTGGGAAGATGGAAGGGATGAAGTAATATAAGATAGATATCAAACCCCTCTTTGAGATACAGAAGGGAGGTATATATCCCCAGTGCAGAGGAAAAAGCAGGCAGGGAGGTTAAAGGCTAGCTCCAAAAAGTCAGCTATAATTGACTAAAGTGTGATGTGGAAAACTCTCATTCAGCTGCTGTTAATCCTGGAAACAGCTGAGTTTTACTGGTAGCTCACTCTCTCTTTACATCTCCCACATGCACATCCATACTTGCCTCGTAACAACAGCCCGAGGCAAAGCCTTGTCAGGGGCTCTGTTAGGCAGCGGGAATAGTCGCAAATCCTCAAAAAAATAAAAAAAGGTAAAACCAGCCCATTTTTATCATTTCCTAGCCCAATTTGTAGTCATTAGGATATGACCTAAAAGGTTCATCATCATCATGGCTTGGCTTCGCGAACGAAGATCTGGGAAGGGCTTTTCCCACGCTCACTGCCAGCGATGAGTGCACCCTTCGGGCCTGCGCGGTGGATTTTTTAGGTGAGGCGCAGCGTGCGCGGAACTGGCTCCACCCTTTACACCTGAGGTTCATCTGCCAGGGTCTGGCGAGCTTGGACGGTGACAGCGAAGTCCTCGGGTTCTAGGTTTGATTAGAGTATCCTTCTCTTAGATGGAGCCTTACAAGGCTAAACGAGCTCCATCTGCCCAGGTTTGGAGTCAGAGTTGCCCTTCTCCTAGGATGGCTGCCCGAAGGCTCGTGAGCCCATCCTGCCCGTGGACACACTTTGTCTGACCCTTCAGTTGAGACCTGTCTGGCTTGGGAGACCCCACCGGAGGCACATGCCACCACCAGCACAGCTCTCAACCTCACAAGGGCACGCAAGCTCCTTCCCCACGGCAAGGGGGTGCCTGTGAAAGAGTCACTGCTCTACCTCCGGACATCACAG